>NC_143567.1:38590000-38890000 GCF_054136105.1 Typopeltis vanoorti | reverse complement strand
TTAACAGGAACCAAGGACTAATCTTACCTGTGATCTGGAAGACCCTTATTAGATCTCTCAACTCGCCAGAACTGAATTACAGTGCCAAGTATAGTACGTTCCTAAATAACAACAAGTGAGATCATGCACGCTCTATGCATGTATTGTACGTGCTCTGTTCTTTGTTTAATATAATTGGAATCGGTTGATTATAGTTTGTAACAGTTTTTTACTTTTTAGTGCCTTACATCAGTTATGTACCCTGAAGATGCCAACAGCCATAGTTGGTGAAACTAGTTGGTATAACATAGTTGTTTATTATATGCACTTGATCAATATAATCCCATTAAAAGTCATTCCAGAGCTTTTTGGTCAAGAAAATGAAACGTTTTTTAACAAAGTATTCTGTCATTAACAGGGTTATAACCAAGAAGGATTTTTGCCTGAACTGTCTTCAGAATCACAGCTACCTCATGATGCTTTGATTTGCCTCCTGAATAAACAACTAGCTTACCATCCTGTCGTTTGAAGTGACCGTCTCCATTCCATCTGATCTCTGTAATTCCCAGGATGTCAATTTTATACCTCTCCATCTCTTTACAGACAATCTCAAGAGTACCCATCTGTGGATCATGAACATTCCATGTGCCTATGTAAAATTCCCCTCTAAAATTAATCATATACCCTCTGTATTTCTCATTCACAATATCACTGATTTTTTTTTTTTGTTGAAGACTGTAATATACTTCTTGAACTTTGGAATAAGCTGACCTAAACATATGCCCCTTTTTTTTTATCCTTTTAAAAGTGATTTCCAACATAAATTTCCCAAATGAAATTTCACTAGCAGCAATCCCAAAAAAGTTTAATATCACTGAGAAACTCTTAAGTATTCTTTAGGTGTCCCATAACATGTCTTTTTTATTTGTATAATACTGGACATGAGCAACTGTTTTCTAATGACTACAGCTAAAAGCCAAGATGGCAGCAACAAAGCCCAATGATGGCAAAGTGTTCTGGGCATAGCTAATGCAGCACAGCCAACGAGCACTGATAACTAATGATACTATCAAGTGTCACAGCTGTAGACTAGAGATCAGGTCACAGACACCAAAAAGGCCTTATATGCAATTTTTGTTGCCAATGGTCAGCATGCTCACTGCATAAAAATCGACAAATTGGCACATAAACTTCTTATGAATCTGAACTAGCCTTTCTTATTCCCCCTGCACCTCCTTCAGTAAAACAGTTCCTGAACTTAGGAAAAAGTTCCAAGCTTTCAATATTTCAAACTAGAACAGAACCATGATTGGCACCTTGATGAAAAATCACTTGCCACCAATACCAGACAGCTCCATAGCCTTACTGTGTCAATGGGGCACAACTCAATCAAAGCCAAAAATAAAATATAACACCATTACGTTCAACTTCCATACTAAAAGTGGCAAAATGCTGAAGGAAGACATCACTAACAGAACTAATAGACAAAGTAATAAAAAAATTCTGGTTCAATTGCAGGACACACCCATGACTGGTGAGAGTAACCTGTGAGTCAGAACTAATAGCAACTGTGAATAGTCAGTTCTCCCAAATCTTGTATGTGAGCCCAGTCTAACCTTACCTTCAGCCAACATGAACAAGGACATTTAACTTCACCACCAACTGGAAGAAAAACAGCAAAGCAGTGACAAAACATGGAACAATGTGTTGCTAATAGTGAACTTGAAACCAACAAGTACTGCATAAAGAAAGTGTGTGTGTAATTCACTTTACAAATGTACATGGGTTTCAGTTCCAACCACAATAGTGTCTACTTCCATCTCCAGTTTGCAAGATCCCACCTGCTTTTCCTGACAGAAACCCAAATTTCAGTCTCTCCAAGCACTACTCATCTCAACTTCCCCAAATACGCACTCTTTGACTCCTATGGGCTCGAGTACATTTCTGCATACATTTGCTTTGATATAATGCCAGAGAGCACTCAACTTAGAATCTCCCAATCATGATCTATTTTTGCTGAAAATCACTCTGTTCAAATTCATATGATGTCTATATTGCTCTTACAATGCTACCAACCACTCTGAACTTTTTGGCTTCCCCTCCTTGGAAGTCGGTGTTCTTCAGTCCAACTTTCTCAGCAGGGAGGTTATCTTCCTCAGTGATTTTAAAATTCACAATATCAACTGGCTTTTCTTCTCCAACTGCATAGACCAAGCAGGTAGTGATGCTGAGATATTTGTCATTGCAAATGACTTTATGCAAATTGCTCATATATCCAGCAGAGTACGAGATAATCCAAACCACTCTCTAAAAACACTGGACCTCCTCCTCACTAGGTGATCCTTCTAAATATACTGTGAAGGATGAATCTCTTTGGCAATTCAGACTACAAACTTATCACTTCCCCCACCAACATCCATACAGCCTTCTCAACCAAGAGTAGTCTGGCATTATAAGAATGCCATGTGGGATGATCTCTAGGAGTTCTATGCTTCATTCCCTAGGCTAGATTATGCTTTTGGCTGTCCCAATCCAAGCAAATGCACTAAATACATTATTGAAGTAATCCTCTTCAGTATGGAAACATACACTATGTTGACAAAAGTTTTTGGACACCTTACATGCAATGCAAATTTCAGATCCTATCAAATGTAAATATTCAGGGAGTGTCTGCATATTTTGCACTGCACTCGATGTCAAGATGCTATGTTCAGCTGAACTGACAGACTTCCAACATGGGATGGTAGTTGGGTGTCACATCAGTGGTCTTTCTGTTCACAATATTACTACCTATCTCAGTATTCTGAAATCCATCACATTCGTAGATGGAAAGTTGATGGTGCTACCACAGCAGGAAAACAACCTGGAGGCCATTGACACTCACTGACTGAGATCATCGAGCTCTGTCTTGGAATGTTTGAGCACCCTATACGTCATCAGCAATGGGCCATTCAGACAAACTGGAAAATGATGAAGGGGACATGTTAGCATTAGAAATGTCTGCAGAGAGTTGCATGCCTTAGGTTACTAGGGCATGCAAGACACATATTACCCCATAATGCCAAACAATGTTTGGAATGGTGTCTTTTTTACAGCATTCCTGGGCCACAGATGACTGGAAAAGGTTCTGTGGATCAACAAATCACACTTCCAAACGTTTCACTCTGACAACTGTGTTTGGATCTGGAGATTACCTGGGAAACAGTTCTAGCCGGACTGCTTCATTTCAACTGTCAAGTTTGGTAAAGGCTTGGAAATGGTATGGGGCTGTTTCAGTTGGATGGGACTTGGTCTATTGGTGGATGTGCCCAAAACCACGATGTCTGATGGCTATCTGGACATCCTAGACAACTTCATGCTTCTGTGGAAGTACTTTGGCAGTGACCCTTGTATGTTTGAGAATGGTTTCCACAAAACAATGGTGAAGCTGTTGGAAGTTTTTCCACTTGGTTGTACTATAAATTAAAGATACCAAGAAATTATATACTTGGTTTAGTCCTTTATCCAAGTGTAAGCAAACAAAGTTTGCACCTGAAATATAATCAGGACTGGGGCAACTCGTATATGGAAGCTAAGACTTCACATCTCCTTGGGAGCATATATAATGCTATTGATTATGGGAAGGGTCACTACGAGACTGGTTTCAACTTTTATTGAGGTCTCATCAGTGGAGCCAGACACAGAAGTGATACTAAGGTTGAAGTAATGCAGAAGTCATATTTTCATATATGAGTAGCCAAAAGGTGTCACACCTTATTATTAAAATACTCTGGATTAGAGAAAGTTGTTGGAAGTTTTCCAGTTGGTTGTACTATAAATTAAAGATATCTGCATTACTTCAACTATAGTATCACCTCTGGATCTGGCTCCCACTGATGAGACCTCAAGAAAGGTTGAAACCAGTCTGGATAGTGACCCTTCCCATAATTCATAGCATTATACATGTCTGAAAAGGAGATGTGCTTTGCATTATGGGATAATAAGGCAAGTGAAGTCTTAGCTTCTTTATACGAGTTGCCCCAGTCCTGAAAATAGTTCAGGCACAAACTTGTTTGCTTACACTTGGATAAAGGATTAAACCAAGTACGAGGTGGTATCAAAAAGTTTCGAGACTAGCTCTGTTTACGAGAAATTACTTTATTTATCTACGTTTATACGCTATCATCTTCAAAATAGTCCCTTTGCATAGCAATACAGCACTCTCAGAGTTCCTGCCACTTCTGGAATGTGTCCTGAAAGTCTTCTTTTCGAAACGTGTCAAGCACCTTCTGCGATTCGCGCTGGATCCCTGTAATGGTGTCAAAACAGTGACCTTTGAGCTGGATCTTCATCTTCGGGAAGAGGGCAAAGTCCGCAGGAGCCAAATCTGGCGAGTGGAGTGGGTGTGGAAGTGAGATCATGTTGTTTCCAGCAAGAAACTCACGTGTGAGGAGAGCTCGGTGGCAGGGTGCATTCAGTTTTTTGCCACCACAGATCCAGTTGCTTCCACCGAATGACCTCCCTCAGATACCTTAAAACCTGGCAGTAGAACTCGCTATTGACAGACTGGCCCCTGGGGATGAATTCTTGATGCACAATGCCACGAATGTTGAAAAAGACGATGCGCATGCACTTTGTCAAGCTGCGGACCTGCCTTGCCTTTTTTGGTCGTGGAGATGATGGGCTCTTCCACTGTGAAGACTGTTGCTTCATCTCAGGGTCGTACTCGTACACCCAAGTTTTGTCACCGGTAATGATCCTCGACACGAAGGACGGGTCATCCATGGCATGCTGATGGAATTCTTGGTACACTTCGATGCGGTGTTCGTTCTACTCCTGGGTCAGCAGCCTGATGACGAACTTGGCAGCAGCACGGCGCATGTTCAAATCACGTGAGGATTGCCTGGACTGTTCTGTATGACACACCGACAATGGCAGCAATGTTGTGGAGTGTTCTCCGACGATCCTCATGCACAAGTTGCTGAATGGTTTCGACATTTTCGGGGGTTGAGCTTGTTGAAGGTCTTCCTGATCTCTCGTTGTCTTCCAGTGATGTTCTTCTGCTCTTGAAGCACGTGTACCACTCAAAATACCTCGAACAGCTCATTGCAGCATTGCCGTAAACTTGCTGAATCATGTCAAACGTCTCTATGGCAGATATGCTCAGTTTCATGCAGAATTCCATGGTTGCTCTTTGTTCTAACTTGCTGTCCACGATGAAATCTCAGACGTGGTAACGCACATGGTCAGAATAGCAACAGTTGCACAGCTCCCGATGCACATAGGACGATGTCTTTTGGCATGCTGACTTATGAAGGCCAATGCTCCCTGTTACTGTAAGCAAAGTAACAGAGAGCACCGGCCTTCATAAGTCTCGAAACTTTTTGATACCACCTTGTATATAATTACTTGATATCTTTAATTTAACGGTGAAGCATTGGACTGGCTGGCTCAGAGTCCGGACCTCAACCCCATCGAACATCTTCGAGATGAATTAGAATGCTGAATTTGCTCCAGACCAGTGGCAGTCATCAGCAGTGGGAGTAGTTTTGCACAAGGAATGGAAGAATATTCCTGTTGTGGCATATCAGAAATTGGTTGAAAGCATGCTCCAAAGGGTAGTTGCTGTCATTCAGGGCAAAGGTGATCCCACTCGGTACTAGAAATGTAATTAAAATGAATTTTTTTTTAACCACAACTAGGTCTTTTATTAACATAGTGTATATCCCCTATTCCAGGTTAAATTCCAATCCCCTAAGTAAGCCTTGATTCTCCAACATATGTGCCAAGGCTGTACAAACGAAGAACCAAGCATACTGAAAACTGCCTATCATAAAAAAACTCTGCCTTCCTTCTCTCTATGTCACTGTTTTCACCAAAGCCTGAAACAGCTGCAAGAAAATCATCAATGTGCCAAAATTTGCATCATACCCAATATTTAACCAAATACAGTTAATTTTAGAGTACTTCCCACAATATTTTGAGCTTCTGGCTTCACCAGCCAATCAGAGTAAATATCAGCTGATATGGTATTATATTTGTTTAGCAGAGGAAAATTTCAGGTCATGGATTGTGATATCATTCAATAGGAAATCCAGTTTGCTAAAGTGAGCTTAAAAAACAGCACTGATTCTATGGAACTTAGGCCATAACAAAAGTATATTTGTCACATATGTCACATGAGCTAGAAATGGTGAAACCTAAACTTGCAGAATACAGGATAGCATTCATACTAATTTTAAGTTGAGGATCTGAAAATTGGGGTGGAAATAAAACAGTTAATCAATGATGAGAGACCACAGACATGAGAGCTGTGAGAAAAATTAGAGTGAAAAACATATGAAATCATTGGCAGAACTGTATTAAAAAATGGAGATGTTAGAAAGTAACATGACATCGTTAACATTTAAAAATACATACAACGTAAACAAAATGAGAGAAGAGTTTAGAAATAGATGTTATTTCTAAACTCTTATCTTCATCAATCTAATGAATCAAAAGATCATTAGATTGATGAAGTAGTGACTTAGAAGACAAATGTGACTGAAATGGATTTAAATGAAATAAACTGTTGATAATAAGCTTGATAACACAAACTTAAGTAGGGAATATTATCATAGTAACTACAATACTTCCCTTGAAGACACATACCAGGGAATGATGATGATGGATTTCAGATTGGATACAATAGGTGATAAGTCTCTCTCTCCTAGTGAAAACAATAATAATAAAAAATATGTAAAGGAGGAGGATAATATGATTTGTAACAAAATTTTTCCTAAGGAAGAACATTAAATCTGGATTTTGCTGTGTGGTATAGGATGCCTTGCCAAACCGTTCTTTGTTTAAAAACACTAACCACAGTATAGCACATTAAGTCAGCTGCCACTATAGCAAACATTGTGAAATTCTTCAACTAAAAGAAACTACCAAAAACACTAGAGAAAAGTCCAACAATAACACTGTTATAGTAAAGGAAATTCACTATAAAACTTTACATTTTAGCATATTGTACCTGGGTTTGCTATAGTAAGAGTCAGTATATTCCTCTTTCAAAACATAAGTTAATTTCTGAGACAGGATTTAGGTTCTTTATATATTTTGGTGGTATGTCAATAACATTGTTTCACAAGCCACTTTAGACACCTACATAAAGAGTCCTCTATTGTTGCTTCAAAAGACATGATGGTTTTTTAAAAAAAATTGCAAGTCAACTGAGGAAAGAAATATCATGAAAGTAAAAATTAACGTGATTATTAAATGCAAAGAAGCCTTAATTTAAAATTTTTAAGATTATTTAAATTAAATAATTATTTTAAAAGGAGAAGAAAGGCAGGAGGAAGATCTGACTTTTACAACATTGTTTAAGTGCTCATATGCTTTGGACACTCACCACAGGATACGCTGGAAGTAGGCCATTCTATTACACCACAGCAAATACAAATATGAAAGGTTCCTCGAATCTGCCTATTTTCTTAACTGTCACCTTTGCAGCATAAGAGAGCTTTGTGCCAAGTGTTGCAGCAGAACGCTTCCTCTTTATATCCTGCTATTAGATGTTTGCTCAGTCATCATCTTTACACCTTGGGAATACGCCAGATGTTCTCCCATCCAGATGGCAGAGTAATGACAGGTGGTTTGGGCAGGGACCAAAGCAATGAATGTACACCTGGATCTCACTTTCTAGATGTCCTCAAGGTTGCACTGCATGACAAAGAAAGAGGGAAGAGGTTGGATACCAGTGATGGTACTTTGGAGAAAAGGAAAGAAAAAAAGACGTGGAAGAAGTAAAACAAAGAATATGACAAGAAAAGTGCAGAAAAATAGAAAGAATGAAATGGGGAGTGAGAACTTCCCAGGAATAAACAGCAGATGAAGTGCAATGTGTAATTAGCACCACTCTGACCAAGCTAATATGTCTATCATGAAATTTACAATCCATGCAGATGGTAAATTTTACATTACTTCTCATGTTTCGTTCTTGCATTTCCAATAAAATCCGAACTGTTCCATTAATAAGTACTTTGTGCTTGAGAAATGCTGGTTTGAATCTAGCAAAAATAGTGGTAGACTTATTACCATGATTAATTTGTCAAATTCTGTTGTTAGTTAATAGCATTAAAAGATAACATGAATAACAACCATAACATCTAAACACCTCTACATGTTTGTAGCAGATGCTTAACTAAAGACAAGAACATTAACACTGCTCAAAATGCTTCGAGCTGGCTATTATTATATGCATTACATACAAAATTCATAATAATATGCATGCGAAGCATAGTTCAACTTATCCAAGAAATGAAAATCTTCTATTAAACTTTACCTGATAACCTCCTGTAAGAATCCTCAATTTCTTTTCAAATTTTGCAGCTCTTTTTGCCTCACGAGTCATATGACCTCTATTTTGCTATAATAAAAATTAAGACCAAAAAGACAATGAACATACTAGAAACTTAAAAAAAAAAAAAAAAAGAAGTCTCACTTTGAATTTCATTAGTAGGAATAAGATATTTTTCTAATGATTGATTTCTACAAGCATTTTTGGAAGAATAAGATGATTAAAAAGAACTAACAGTTTTTGGAATTAATACTTATATTGTATCATATCTTCATTTTTTGCTGTTATTATAAATTGTATCTATTCAGAATTTCTCATTTTAACAAATTCTTGAATATGAATCTATTGTTAAAGTAACTTTTTCATTGTTTACAACGAGTACCTAAAACTATTCAAACAGTTTGAACTTGGGCAAAGTACAGACAGAGTGGTTTGAAATAGCTGAAAGGCCAGAATGACATGTTCTAGGGGGTTCAAAGCCAGGTATCAATCTCTAAGCCCAGTTGCATTCTAGATAGCCACTCTCAATTTACCTTAAGATTCTAAGCAGGTGATGCAGTAAAAAAGTACTCAACTGTTAGCTGAACTCAGTAATTAAAGGCAAGGGGAACTGTACAATGTTTTATCAGATTAGCATTGTTGATAAAAGCTGCTAAAATGTTCTGCATGAATTAAAACCAGAACAAAACCAATTCATAATGAGTGTGTATTTTCATGATCACAGAACTAATGTAAATAACTATTTGGGAACATTGATCAGTGTAAACGAATAAGTATTTTAATACCAACTAGTTTCACCAAACTTAAGCTGTTGGCATCGTCAGGGTACAAGCACTGAGGTTAAAACATACACAAAATAGATCTTAACTGTAAATTCTAAAAAGTATAGTTACAAACTAAAATAGCATTGAACATGAATAATACACGTATCACATGTACATGATTTACTAGTTGTTGCTAAGGAATGTTCTATAGTTAGCATTAAAGTTCATTTCCTGTGTGTTCAGAGATCTAATTAGGGTTTTCCATATCTCTGGAAGTATTAAACCTTGGTTCCTGTTAAGGTTATCTGTAGTGCATGTGACTGTGGCTGCTTCTTTAAACATTTCTCTATTGGATGCAATGCATTACACTGCAGTCTGTAGATATAATACAACTAAATAACTCAATGAAGCAGCTTCTGGTTATAAGATGTTGGTGTGAGAAGGTTATACTGTGCATTCTGTGAAACTTTGAGGATACAGGTTTATTTAAGATGGTTTCAGAGGGGAGAGGGATATGCATCATCAATTAAAATTTCTATTCTTAATAAGTAGAGGTGGTGCATAGGTCCATCAAGAAGACCATGCTTGACTGACAATAGTTTAGATGCAAAGAAAAATAAAACCAAGATGCTATAGGTGAAATTTTTCTTTCATCCAAATTTATTTTTATTTATTTATTTTTGTCAAGGATCACATTTGGTATAGATTTCAGGATCAAGCTTTTTCCTGAAAAACAGATTGAAACCATAGAAACAATTACTTATATTTTGTAGAATAATATTTGTCAATTGCAATTTTATGAAGTATTAAAAATGTTAAAATTCCAAAAGCCACGGAACACTCTTATAAGTTATTTTATTATTATTTATTTATTTTTATGGTTTTCGAGCAATCAATGCACAAAGCTTGATGTCAAATAATTAATAAATAAACTCACCTCCAGCCTTTTCTCAAGTGACTCAATCCTGTCTTTTTTACTAGCCAAATTTGCTCTTGTATAGCGATTCTGGGCTGGCAAAAATAACACTTGAGCTAAACACTCTTCCCAGACCTGGGTATATGCTTCTAAACTTAAATCTCCATGTCCCATCCCTTTCTTTACAACTTCCATTTCTTGTTTCAGCAGGTTATGAGCCTTAAAAAAAAATAAAATAATAGTACAATAAAATAAAAAAGTGAGGAAATTATTAATTATTAATAAAATTTTATTACAAGATCGATTTAGAAATGATTAATTTCTGAATAGGTCTTACAATAAAATTTAAGCAACAAAAAGAAACAGCAACACCATATGAATTAGCATTCCAATTTTAAAAAATTGACAAAAAAGATTTAGTCTATAGCTGTTTCACATCAACAACTGCATCAGTTTGCATTGCATAAAATGAATTAGCACCAGAACAAAACTGGCCTGGTTGGCTGTTTTGTTCTGGATGGGATTTGAACTAAGGATGTTAGTTCAAATCCCATCTTGAGCATGGATATTTGTAAATGTTTTAAGCACCCCCTGCAATGCAATTGGAAGAACCATGGTACACTGCACACTTCAATTGGAAAAGGCCTAAGTTCAATTCTCATCATGACGAGAGGAATATTTATATGATTTTTTTTCAACTGAAGGTGAGTTAGCTGATCTCATACGGAGGTAGCAGGGTTTTTCATCCCGAATATAGACAAATCTGCCTTGAGAACACACACAATTTACAGACAAAAAATACTAGTGTGGTATAGATCAGCGCTTCCCAAACTGTGGGCCGTGAAAAAACGAAAACAAATTTAAAATGTTTTAAGACTAAGTAGATTTTTTTATCTAAAAAAAAACGTATTTAATTTTTATTATTCCTTTTTTTTTTATTTTTATATATATATTTTAATGGAAAAAAATCACACACTGGTGCGGGTTCACAAATTTTGCTTCCTGCCTATTTCGGCACTTAATGAATATTAATAAATATGCTTATTAATATAAGTTTCATTCCAAAGCAGAAATCTAAGAATTGCAGTTTCAAATATTTCACCTGATATTGACTTTTTGTGTAGCAGTATCGAAACACATCCATAACATTAAACTATTATTAAACTTCTTTTATGTTTTCAATTCTTTCTTTATTACTAATTGTTTTACGTTTCATGTGCTTGTACTGCAAATGTACAATAACAATATATCTATCTATATAAGATATAGTGCCGTGTCAAATGTGTATGTAAGATGCTAAAAATGTAATATTTGCATTTAATTTTTGCAATATTCGCTGTGTACGTTTTGTATCGAATATAAATACAATAAATATTATAATAATATATGTCTATATTACAATTTTTTTTTGAGGGGGGGGGGGCGGTGAAATATTTAAATTTTTCCAAAGGGGGGGCCCTGACATCCAGAAGTTTGGGAAGCACTGGTGTAGATGATAATAATAGTGGTAGTTTGCCGTAGTTGGTGGATTTAATGGTGGAGACTGAGGGTTGTAGAGTAGGTGCCCTCCCTCAATAAGTCTTTGGACTCCTTGGAGGTGTCACGTAATAATAATGATAAGTATTTAATAGCTGTTACATAAAAGAAGGTAAAAACTTCATCTTTTCCACCTCAAGAAGCTAATTTACTTTGTATGGAATCCATCTTCCTAACTGACGATGCTAAACTCCCAACAGATAATGTTACTATGGCAGAACGTCAAGCTGTAAAAAATCTACAGAAAAATAAAGATATAATTCTGCCAGCAGACGAAAGTAAGATCATGACTGTCATCTTAGATACTGAAGAATAACAACAAAATGTTACAATTACTACAAAGATATACTTAATGAATACTGGAAATAGATTCAACTCATGAATTTCAAAATTGTACTATTAATCTGAGAATCACCACAGAATTTAAGACTGTCTCTTCATTCACTTCATCCTCCCATCCCTTGATTACACGTTATGTCTAAAATACATAAGGAAAACTTTGCTAAGATCCATTCTAGAAGGCATTGAGTGTCCTATATACAAGTTTTCAAAACATTTGGCTAAAATTTTAAAAAGTTTATCAGGCTCAACCATTTCCTTCCTCAGGAATTCCAAACTTCATTTTGATTGTTAAAAACATTTATCTTCAAAAAGATGAAATCATGACCCGTTTTGATGTTATTTCCCTTTTTACTAATGCCTACAGAAGAGGTTTTAATTCTTTTAAAGGATAATTTATCAAAAAAAAGTTAGTCACTCCTGATCCATTGTATAAATTTTGGTTACTTCCTTTTTAAAAAAAATTTCTTATAACCCTGCAGAAAAATGGTTATCCTAAACAAACTGTTAGTAAGCTGCTATTTAATCCACCTGCTTACTGTACTGAAGATGTTAATGATGTATAAGATTTTAATATCCCTACTGTATATCAGCTCCATTTCACCAAAGTTAGCTAAAATTCTCAAGAAATTTAAAATTCACACTTTTTTTTACTCCTCTACCCAAATTCTGTTCCTTATTTGGTACACCTAAACTGAAACATGAAAGTTTAAAGAATCTGGGAGTATATCATCTTTTGTCTAACTGCAATGTGCCCTATTTTGGTCAGATGGAAAAATTATGAGTTGTGTATGGAAGAACATGTGAGAAAAATCATGTATAGAACTAGAGGATAATTATACACACACACACACACACTTTATCTAATCACATTCTTAATTCTGCTAACCCTGATGATGAAGATTTTATCACTCATCCAGTAATCTGGAACAAATCAGAAAATATTTGTAGATGCTATGATGAGCTTGAGAGAAGAATTATGGAATCAACAGAAATTGTCCTCAGTCCAGTCCACCTTAATACTAACCTCAGGTATAACCTCTCCAACTGTCACTCCTCAGCTATTCAATTTTGGCTTATGCAAGAACATACCCAAATGAATACGCTGAACAGTAGTATGGCATCCAGCACACATTCAAATGTCAGCAATCTATTTACAATTTAATTTATAGCTGTTGTTCTCCTGTAATGTATTTTTTCTTATGTTATGTACTCAATGAAGTCTTCTAACAAGACCAAACAGTTGTGCATTCAAATAATAAATAGTTTTTGTATTTTGTTATCCCTCGGCTTGTAGTAAGTAAATTATATATATCTTCATCCTAATTGTGTTGGAATGTCATAATATTCTATATACTTATAGGATTGAAGGTATACAGTCAACTCTCACTATAGCAAATAATTTGTGAAAGGTTTGATACAAATTTAGTTTTAGAACAGCACTAATTGATGGTATGGTGCATTGGCTGGGTCTATAATAGCACTGGTTATAGTAAGAGGTGATCTATCAGGAAATAATGATGATAATTTAGACAAGAAAAAAAGTATATATAATTACTATAACATCTTTTTAAAGTAAATCCAAAAAGTGTATAGTATCTATCTGAATAGATACTATGCACTCTCAGTCAGTTCAGCATTGCTTACATCAATCATTCAATCCACACACACACATATGTACAGACTTTTTTGTTTTTTTTAAATATATGTTGCTTACAGTTTTTTTGTTTTTTTTTTTGGAAATGCCTAAGAAAACTTGTTTCATGGGACAAAGGTAGTAAGTATAAATGAAGATAAGTATGTTGTATGGAAAGAATAAATTTAAACCCTAAAACAGGTGAATTAATGCTGCTACTGAGGTTTAAGAGGATAAGAAAATAGTGGCTGAACAATTCTAGTAGAAGTATCTGAATCTTAAGGAAATGGGATTCAGCTTGAAAAAATATCATTAACTGATAAGACTACTCTACTGAATGAAATTCAGCAGAGTAGTCTTATCAGTTATAATTTTCAATGCGTTTTGGAAGAACCTAGCCAGACAGGGGAGCAGTATTCCATATCTCATTTAAAAAAAAAAAAAAATAAAAAATAAAAAATAAAAAAAATAAAATAGTGAGTCAAGTACTAAGATGACAGGAGGATGCTACAATTCAGAAAAAAGTAAAATATTACTGATATTATTTTTAATAATTAATGATATTGTTGATGCTGCTGTTAATAAGTAATGCTTCAATTTTAGAAGGGAATTTACATTCTAAACCATTAATAATGTCAGCCAAGTAGCAACTTCTAAAATGCAGCCAAATCTCAGTCACTTGAGTACTTGGATTCAATTTTTTACATATGATGCATTTTTATGAGCTATTTCTTTTCTTAGTTCTTCAGATAGTTAAACAGCCAACAAGTAACTAGTTAAAGATATCTGCAGTATTTTACTTTCATTTATTTCCTTTACAACTTCACTTTTCATTTTTTTTTGATCAAAAACAGTTGAGCACTGTGACTTGTAGAAATGCCTGCAAAGTCCAATTTTAGTCTCAGAAAAATTTAAGCCCAATTTTTCAGACAACTTCAGCAACATAAACTATATTCCAGAATGGGTCAAAATGGACTGAACAATGTGAGTTGCAGAAGTTTGCAAAGGGTGACCTCACCCTTGCACCGTTTAAGTCTAATTAAGCTGTATTTTAAAAGGACTTTAAGTGATGTTAATTTCCAGCTACATTCCAAATTTAGTTGAATGTTGTGATCAACAGAGATGGTCTGCAAAGGACACAACTCTCTTAACTTTGTTTTTGTTCAATTGGCCTAAATGAAATTAAATTCTCATCTTCATCCACCTTCATTTTAATCTGATTATGATGAATCTCCCAGCAGACCATCATCAACATAAAACACAAACTATGTGCCAAATGTGGTTGAAATCAACTGAGAATGTGACTTGTAGAAGTTTCTGTAGAGGAGGAGGAGGAGAGAAACTATTCTTGAATGTTTTTTATATTTTAAAGTCCTCTTTTTTTAATTAATTAATTGGATTTAATATTTCCAATTTAGATGGATGAATCACATCGAACACTTCTGTTGAATTAAAGTAACAGAATGATAATGCTCATATTCTAATTTTACAGGTCAAATTTTGTTTCTATTGATTTCTGTAATAAGAATAGTTAGACTTGCTGCAGTACTTGGATTAGAGTTACTGTTGTGAGTAAAGATAGATTTTGGATTTGTGCATGATAAACTGCTTGGTTAAGATTCTCCATAATGGGAGAGCAAGTCCAGCTTTTTGACAGAGCTGTGGATATAGATATGAAGTATTTTATGCTAGAAGAAATGCAAAGTTATCGTTATTCTAAGACAGGAAATCTCTTCTTGGCTGACAACTACTGATAGTAAAAGTAAGATTATTAAGATTGCAAGAAATAATAAAGGTTTTAAAGGGATAGAATATAAATAACATATGAATAAGTTATTTTCTTCCACTGCATTTAAGGATGCTTTCTGCCAATATTGCTGGAAAACGTTTTGAGATGTATAAAACATGACTGACAGAAAGGCAGAAGTAACAAACAAAAAGCATTGCACATTTTATTACTATTTATTACATTGCATATTACTATTTAGGCCTGGAGACAAGCTTTGCACATTTTACCACTGCAAAGTAAGATTATGATTTCTTAATGATATATTTATTTTTTTACAGTACCTGACTGTAAAATCTACAGTTAACAGAGAGAAGGAAACTGTGGATAAATATAAATGATGGTATGTTTTGTTATTATTGTGAAAGTTTTGGTACACTTGGTGCAAACCACGGTTAGAGAGGGAATTTCAATAGGAATTAATTTAATCATACTGGAAAAAAAAAAATGTATTTAGTGAAAATACTGAGGTGTAATGGAGACTGCCTCCTTGTGGTGCATCCTGGGTAATGCTAAATAGACTACAGCAATAGATGGCTCTATACTCTCCTAGTAGGACTCACGGACACAGGCTCTCAAATAACCGACATACACCTACCGAGGACTAAGAACCAAGAATATGGGATCTCTTAAAAATATGCTAATTAAATATAGAAGGTATAAGTAGGGCTAAATGTGAAGTTCTTACTAAGATCCTGAACTACCATCAAATAGATGTAGTTGCAATACAGGAAATTCACACTAAGGACGATCTAGACCTGCTAATGAGAGGAAAAATACATGGATATAATGTGATCAATAGTATAAAAACCATTCCAAATATGGTGTGGCAACATACAGAAAAAATGACATTTCGAATTACAAAATCTGTGAACCAAGCATCAGCAAGGACATATATAGTGTACCTACTGTAATATCTAGATATACATACTATAACCAATGTGTATAAACCTGCCTTAGTTAAATGGCCTGATCAAGTACTGATCAGGCCATTTAACTAAGGCAGGTTTACAGCAACAACATCCAAGCATAAAATTGGGAGATTTTAATAGTCATCACTCCTTTTGAGGTTATAGAGAGAATGACCAAATGGCACCTTACTAGTGAACTGGATGGAAAATCAGAACCTCTATCTGATCTTTGATGCTAAAGATAAACCGAGCTTTCTCTCCTCTAGATGGGAAAGAGGATATAACCCTGATTTGTGTTTCTGTACTGTGGACGATAATGACAGCCACATTCCCATATAATGATAGTGAAAGACTGTACAAAGAATTCTCTACTAATAATAACCCTACAGCAGCTACTGAAGTCTCTCAACAATGCTAGGAAAGACAAATGGATTAAGACAATGAACAATTTTATTTTACTCATTCCAGCCGAAAAGCTTGGTCCCTGATTAGGAAGCTTGACTTTAATATAAGGACCACTGGTAAACTGCTAGCCATAGATCCAAAATACATTGCAAAGCATATAGTTTCAATGATAAATATCCTATGAGAGAGGTGAAACAAAAACTAAAAAATCTTAAAACGGATCTCCCACCATCTTCACTATCCCAGGCAGTTAACTCACTAACGACTGGAAGGCAGCTGGACTCGATAATATCTACCCTGAATTCATTAAGAACTGTGGTCCAAAAACTATTAAACTATTATACCCAGACCAGTTTAGACCTTTTTTGAGGTCTCTCCAGTGAGAGCCAGACTATTAGTCTTTTATACTTGTCAGAATTAAATACTGTCATATCTTGCATTTTGTTCTTCTAAGGCACTTCTGACGAAATCAATTCACCTAGACCTTTGGTGTTCCTCTGGGTCTTTTTCCTGCCATTTTGGTATCAAACAATAGTTTTGCTAATCTTTCATCTCCCATTCTATTTAAGTGACCATAGCATCTTAGATTAGCACTGCTAACACATTCTTGAAAGCAAACAATGTCAAGTTTTTTCTTAATGTCTTCATTTTTAATATGATTCTGCCGTTTCAGCTCCCTATTTTTTCTAAGAGCTCTCATATCTGTGGTCTCTAGTCTTTGGTCAAGAAATATCAGCAATAAGTTAATAAATTAATTATTTACTTAATTTCTGTGTTCTAATATACCGTTAAAATAATAAACAACATCTTTGGTCAAGTGTTTTACTTCTGACCCAGCTCTCAGATCTATAAGTTAAAATTGGTTTGAACACTGTCTTGTATACTGCTAGATTAGTCTAATTTCTCTCTTATTCCATATAAAATTTATTCAACTGGCTACCCACCATACTGGCTTTGCTTATTCTGTTGTGTATTTCCTGATTTAACTTGCCACCTTCACTAAAAACTGTGACAATAAAAAAGTGACAATGTTTATGGGTACATCATTAAAAATTGAACACTATTAATTAAAACAGAATTAGGATTGAGTCACTGTTCTAATATCAGATGAATACACATAATTAAATACAGAAAAGTTCAGTAGCATGCCATGAGAAATGAAACATAGCTGAAGCCATTTAGATGTTGTTATTTGAGATGAATTAATGGTATAGGAAAATAGTGGACACTTAAAAAAAAAAAAAAACGAGTTATTCACAGGTCAAGCTGGAGAGTTCACTGTATGACTCAAGAGTTCAACGGTAAAGAAACTATATACCATCACATATTTGACTTGACATATTCAATAGTTAAATACTTCATATATATAAATATAAAGCATTTTGCATCATAAAGTATACTCTTTTTTTTTTTAAAGTGCAACTTTTCTGTTAACAGTATTGCAAATGCATTTTTACCTGGATTTTGCAATAAGTTCACACACACACACACACCAGACAGCCAATGAAAATCTTGGTTAAAAAAATCTAAAAAGGTAATTTGCAATGCAATATTCATGCAAATTAACATGTATATTAGTTCTAAATTATTTACAAAACTGATATAAACACTGCCATAAAATATGTGATACAGACCAGGACCACTTTCTTGGACTATGACAATGCACTTGTAAGAGTTAATAGCAATATGACACATCTTTTCTTGAAATGAATCAGGACACTGGTAAGTTTAACTGTAACCCATCCAAGTTTATGTTTATGTTCTGTGAAATGCTCTTCTCTCAGCCATCTCCTAGCCTAATGTTAATGCCAAGTGGGATGACTTCTGTGCCATAGTTAGATTACTGTTTCTACTCTTCTGATCCAGCTTACTCTGACAAAATCATTGAAGTAATTCTTGCAAGAATGAATGCATCTTCTATTAAACTCAAACTCCACAAACCAATTCTCAAACAAATGTATTAAAGAAGTCCAATAAAAATTCATCATATCACAAGTGATTTCCTACAAAAACTCTAGCTTAACTCTCAGTATACAGCAAAGCTTACAATGTCTGAAAAAAGGCAAAATGCAAAAAATGGCAATCCTGTTCAAATGGCAGGCACATCTTCTAATCCTTCCCATCTTCTACTTTTTTTCTCCCCCTCTTCAAAGCATTCAGATGGTACTATCATATCATGCCCCAAAAATAAAGCTAATTGCTGAGCATCATTCTTCTTCTCCAACTTCAGCATAAAAGATCTAGACAAATCACTTGATACAATAAAAGTTATCAGGAGCTGCTTCTAGTTTTTATTACAGCAAAAAAAGAAACATCTTGAATAGCTAAGAAAGTAATAAGTCCTCTTGGCCCCAATGACACTTTCCCACAACAGTATCAAAACTCATGTGAACAGATGCCATCAATGGGAGTATCACATTAAAAATAAGGATATTAGGAAAGAACTTACTATCGATAACATTCAGGAATGTGACAGTAGAACTAATATCAGATGGTGTGGTCACTTAAATAGAATGGGAAGGACAGATTAGCAAACAAGTGTGTTTTTTTGCCAGGTTGTCAAGAAAAAGACCCAGAGGAAGACCAAGATGTAAGTAGATTGATACAGTGAAAAAGTACCTTAAAAGACAAAAATTTAAGATCTGATAATGTTGGAGTTTTGACATTATTATTATTATTCCAGGCAACTCCAAGCAGTCTACAGACTCATCGAGGGAGGCCCTAACATCACATCAAGATCTACTATTCAACATTCACACAGTATCTATCATACCTTGCCTTGAACTTATTCACGGTCGTAGCACCCACAACAGACTCTGGCAGCTTATTCCACTCATTCACCACTCTCCAAGTAAAAAACCTAGCTCTAACACCCTTGCTAACTACATTCTTGCCCAGCTTCCATGTATGGCCCCTAGTCCTCCCTCCACCAGTCCTATTCTCAAAAATATCTTCTGGATTAATCTTATAGAAACCCTTCAGTAATTTGAATGTCTCAATCATATCACCCCTTTTCTGCCTATCGACCAATTTTTGCAACCCACAAATCTTCAACCTGTTCTCATAAGGTTCATTCCACAGACCTGCTATCATCTTGGTAACTCGTCTCTGGATCCTCTCCACCTCCTCCCCATCAAGAAGAAATCCTGGCGCCCATATCTGGGCACAATAGTCTAGATGGGGTCTTAATAAGGCTCGATACAGAGGAACAATAACTTGTTTGTCTCTGCTTATTAAAGTATTTTTCAGAAGCCAAGTGATTTGATGAGCTGATTTAGCCACTTTTGCAATGTGCCCCCAAACTTCAACTCCCTACCAACAACACTCTCAAATCCCTGGCCTCGTCAATCTCCTGGAGTACAGTTCCACCAATGTGGTATACTGCTGCTAATCTTTTCACCCCAAAATGCATAACCTTACATTTTGCCACATTAAATTGACATCCATTTTCCCTAGCCCAGTCCTCCAAACTATCCAAATCATCCTGCAAAATTTTGACATTCTGTGCATTCACTATTGCTCTACCCAAATTTGCATCATCAGCAAACAAGTGAACACTTCCTCTCAGATCCTGTCCTATATCATTGATGAACAAATTGAAAAGTAGTGGTCCAAGAACAGAGCCCTGTGGCACACCACTAGTCACAAGTTGTCTTTTGGACTCAACTCCTGAATAAACCACTCTCTGGTATCTCTCCATCAACCACCCTCCTATCCATCTCACCAACCCTATATCCATCCCCACCTGCTCCAGTTTACTGATTAGGGTTCCATGTGGTATCCTGTCAAATGCCTTTGCAAGGTCCAGTAGAATCACTGTAAACCCATTACCCTTATTCAGTTCAGCCGTCACTGTGTTATAAAATGTGAGCAAGTTACTGAGGCATGATCTACCCTTCACAAAACCATGTTGTCCCCCATACAATATCCCATTTTCATCTATCCAATCCTGTATTCTTTTCTTGACTAATTTCTCCAAGCCCTTCACAACGATTCCTGATAAGCTAATCGGTCGGTAATTTACAACAGCAGTCTTGGAACCTCCTTTATGCAGTGGAACTATTTTCCCCTCTTTTCACCCCCACTTGGGACTAACCCAGACTCGAGAAGACTCAAATTAAACAAAATGGTCAAGAGTACTGACAATTCTTTAGCCGCTTCACGTACGACACGAGCTGGTATACCATCGAATCCCGCAGATGTATTGATATTGAGGTTATGAAATAGACTACTCACCTCCACTTCATTCACCAAAAATCCCATATAATCTATTGGTTCATTCATTTCTGCAATGTCACCACTTGGATGATATATTCTTGAAAAGTGCTCACTCAGTAACTCAACTATATCAACTGATTCAGTTACTTCCCTACCATCGGCATTCTTTAAAATCATTCTGCCATATACATTTTTTCTTTTACTTGCAACATATCGAAAAAACTGTTTAGGATTCTCTTTAGCTTGCATGGCCAATGTTCTTTCGTAATCCTTTTTTGCTTTTCTTACCACACTCATTACCCTTCTGGCCTGTGCTTTATACCATTCATATGTCTGCCGGTCACCTTTCTCCCTAAATTCCCTCCATAGTTGCTTCTATTTTTGCAGCTCAAGCTTAATGGTGTTATTCATCCATTTAACCTCTACTTGATTTATTATTTGGACTCTAGGTATATAGTCAGCCATTGCTTCATGCAAACACTTTTTAACTACCTCCCATGCACTATCAACTTCTAGTCCTTGCAGTTGTACATGCCATGGCACTGAGCCAATCAAACTCCTAAGCTTGTCATACTTACCAGCCCGATAATTCCACATGTACCCTGTCTTAATTGTAAATTCCACACCTTTAGCTACCTCCCAAGCCAAGATCCTATGATCACTCTCACCAATTGGTGACAATGTGGTCATTTTTGTTACAGACAAATCCTCAGATGCAATTACTAGGTCAAGCATTCTCTGACCCCTAGTATTTTCCATTACATGCTGTTGCAGATAGTTATTCCTTAATAACCGCATAAAATCCAATTCCTTCCTCCCATGTGTCCTCTCCTCACTCCAATCAATGCGACCATAGTTGAAATCTCCCATAATAATTACCCTCCTTCCACTCATTTCTTCTATTTGCTTGTGCATACTATCTCCACCATCTTTTCCATCACCTGGCCTATAGCAGCACCCAATTGTATATTTTGTTCTGCTAGCCACAATCTCACAACAAATGGCCTCAAATGTGCTCTTTTTTCTATCTTGCAATTCAACTTCTATTCTCCTTGGCTGCAGCTCATCAGCTATCATCAACAATACCCCCCCCCCATTTTATTCTCCCTGTAATTCCTGAACACACTATACCTATCACATTCAACCCCACTAGCTATAATATCATCTACAGTCAGCCATGTTTCACTAATGCCAATAACCTGTGGTCCGGAAGTGCCAATCATGGCCAAAAATTCTTCCTTCTTGTTCCTAATACTCCTAGCATTAGTGTACATGAATTTCAGACCCCCATTAGCCTCATCCCTACCTCGATGCCTTATACTAACTATCCCATTCTGATTTGTTGTCCTTATTTTCTCGGGCATATTATACTCATTCATACACTCAACTGCCTCCCTAAGGTCTGCATATCTACTCCTCCCCTCCCCCTTAATAAATCTAGTTTCCCTGACAATATAACAGATTAAATCAGAGAAAAATTGTTCATTAGAAGTTAGTAATGTGTAACTTTTTGTATGTAGTACTATTGTAATTATATGGTGCATACAGACAAATCAGCCTTGAGAACACACATAGTTAACAGACAAAAAAATACTAGTGGTGGCGGTGGGCAGTAGATGGCATTAGTGTAGATGATGGTGGTGGTGGTGGTTCAGTATGGTTGGTGAATTAAGTGGTGTTGACAGAGAGTTGTAGAAGTATGTGTTCTCCCTTGATGTGTCTTTGGACTCACTGGAGGTATCACGTAATAATCATCATAATAATAATTATTATTATCCTGTACACCCCTTGAGGTTACATATCAGGAATTTGATGATGATGACAGTGAGATAACAACAATGATAAGCACATGCTGAATTTCTGTTCAGGACATAGACTAGTCATTACTAACATCATTCTGATATAAAGATGTGCATAAATTCACATGGGAAGAGCAACAACACATCCTGTTTCAAATCATCTGTATAACTCTTGTATATGGAACCAATCTAATTATTTTATCACTATGATAATAGTGATGTCTTCAGATTGGTTCCATATACAAGAGTTATACAGATGATTTGAAACAGGATGTGTTGTTGCGAGCAAGATAAAAATTAATGCCGTACTGAAAAGAAAAACATAAGTTTTAAAAAAGAAATCAATATTATGCAGCTTGTATAGGTAAACTGAAGACTCAAATATATAAATATTATTGAAAGAAAAATGAAAGCATTTGAGGGGAAAAAAAACAAAACAAACAAACAAAACAAAAAAAAAACGATTAGAGACCCAAAGGCATTTAAAGAAAACCACAGGTGCATAACTTAGGCAGGGAAGCATCTACTGAAGCTGTTTGCAAAGACAGAAAAATAAGAGCTTCATGGTGCACTCAGGAAGTTAAATAGGCAGTCCTGAAAAAGAAGAAATCATATTGAAAGTTCCTGGCAAATAACTAAGCAGTTACTCTTACAGGAAACAGAGAAAAACTAAGAAAATTTTATTTAAAAGTAACTAAACAAAAGTCATGGGAAGATTACTGAAGATAAATATCATTAAGGTGACCAAATGTTCTGAAGGCTGCTGAAACATGTAGAAATGGAGGGAAAAAATACTGTGTAAAGAACTGGATATGACAGTAGTGGCAAAAACTGAAGAAAAAACTATTCTGGAAATCTGTAGTAATTCTTTGAAAAATTATTATATAAAATAAAAAAGTAAGAAAACACGGTGGAAAAATATACAAATACAGTAGGACCCCCGTATCTGCGATTCGATATTTGCAGTCAACCCCGGTCCGAAGATATTAACATACGAAAGGTCAACTTAAGAAACTTTAATAGTCTCTACAAACATTCGGCTTTGAAATAATGTTGGATCTAATATCCACTTTGCTTATGTAATTTTACATGTCTGAAATGAAGCTGTATGGCTCTTTCTTTTAGTAATAGACAGTTCAGCTGATTGCACAGATTGTCCAACACCAGGGCAACTCGTTGCAAAGGTGGAGAAAGCTACACACATCTGAGGTTGCTAAGATTCTATTCACATTTAGATAACTTTATTGCAGTATGTTGTTATAATTGTCCTATTTTATAATTAGTTATTGTTGTTAATCTCTTACTGTGTGTAATTTATAAATTAAACTTTGTCATAGGTATTTATTTATGTATAGGAAAAAACATAGTATATATAGAGTTTGCTATTATCCGCGGTTTCAGGCATCTGCGGAAGACGATGGAACCAAACCCCGCAGGTACGGGGAGGGCTACTGTAGTTTGTATTTTTGACAAAGCTAGTATGAAGGTGGTCTGAAAAGTTCTTGGCCTCAACCATAGATGGCAACACTACAGGCAAGATTTTTTTTTCTAAGTTGTACCAACTTAGAAAAAAAAAATCTGTCATGCGCATCCATGTGAAATTGAAAGTCATTCTATCAAATAGTTTGTTTTATACAGCTAGCTGTCTGAAGCAAAAGTGTTCTCTGTATCCCTTGAAATGGATAAAATTGAGGCATCATGTGGTTATAAAATTCTTTGTATAAGAAGGTTTAACGGCAAAAGAAATTCATTCAAAGTTCATAAAAGCTTATGGGCATTCTTTTCCTTCGTTTTCGACAATTAAGAAATGGGCTGCCGAGTTTAAACGTGGCTGTACCAGCATTGAAGATGATCCACGCGATCATCTTCAATATGTTGTTACACGTCCAAAAAGTGTAACAACACCAGAAATCATTGATGAAGTGCATGATAAGGTATTGGATGACCAGCGAGTCAAAGTGTGCGAAATTGCTTCATGTGGCATTTCAAAAGAACATGTAGGATATATTTTGCACGAAGAATTGCAAATGAAAAAGCTTTGTGCAAGATAGGTGGCGCTCTTGCTCACAGCAGATCAAAAATGCACTTGCATGAAAATCTCTGAACAGTGCTTGGAGCGTTTTAACAAGAATAAAACTGATTTTGTGCATCGATTTATTACTATGGATGAGACTTGGATTCATCATTACACACCAGAATCCAAACAGCAGTCAAAAATAGTGGACAGAAGCCAGTTGTTCAGTGCCAAAAAGGACAAAGTTGTTTCCATCAGCAGGAAAGGTCATGGCATCAGTGTTTTGGGATGCTAAAGGCATTTTGTTTATTACTATATATTATCGTGTATAATGCGAAAAATTTATGGTCTAAAGTTAGGGGTTCACATTATACGCAGATCTTAAAAAATATAACATCTTATTAGACTTGCACACACACACACAATATATACTAACTAATGCCTATGCAACCAAATCTACTTGACCCACTCGCATTCGGCGGCCGAGCGCACATCGTATCTGCGCATAAAGCCAGTAATGTAAGTAGTGCTAATATCCTTCCCCCTTGGTGGGATATTAGCACAGTTATATCGGTTTAACCACAGTTCATTTTAAATATTATTCGGTAAACAAACCTAGCCTAAAAATAAGCCAACAGAAACGTAAATGTTCATCTTTTGAAGCAGGATTTAAATTGCATGTCGTGCAGTTTGCAGAAGAACATAATAACAGTGTTGCTATGAGAGAATTTGGTGTAGCAGAGAGTAATATTACACTTTGGCGTAAGCAAAAAGACAGTCTTGAAAAAATCACCAAAACGAAACGTGCCTGTCGTGGAAATGTAGCATCCTTTCTAGAACTCGAAGAAGAGCTAAATGAATGGATTTTGATGCAACAACAAGATGGCATTATAGTAACAAGAAATGCAATTTTCTTGCCCAAATAGGCAATATGGATGAGACACCCATGTACTTTGACATGCCTGGGAATCGAACAGTAAACTCAGTTGGTGAAAAGAGTGTCCTCATAAAAACAACGGGACATGAAAAAACGCATTTTACTGTTGTTCTAGCATGCATGGCAGATGGAACCAAATTAAAGCCGACAGTGATATTTAAAAGGAAGACAATTACGAAGCATATGAAATTTCCACGAGGTGTCTTTGTTCGTGCCAATCAGAGAGGTTGGATGGATGAAGAAGGTGTACAATTGTGGCCGGATCAAGTATGGAACATATGTCCAGGCAGTTTGTTACGTCAACAAAGCATGCTAGTCTTGGATATGTTGCGGGCGTATTTAACGGAGGCAAGCAAACAGAAAGCACGTAAGCTACGTACAGACCTAGCAGTCATACCTGGTCTAACTTCCATTTTGCAGCCATTTGATTAAGCCGCTTAAAGATCACTCACGTGAAAAATGGAGAGAATGGATATCATCTGGTTTGGAAAAGATGACAAAGGGTGGGAATTTTCAGAAGCCTGAGATCACCCTGGTCACCAGCTGGGTTAAAGAAGCTTGAGATTCGATACCATCTGAAATGATTCAACACACATTTCTTAAATGTGGAATAAGTAATTCAATGGATGGATATGAAAGATGATGTCATATACGAGGATGACGCACAACAAAATGGAGAGCATGATGATGATGATGACGACAACTGCTACACTGATGATGCCAATGCCTACAGATGAATTTATAAATGAAATGTTTGATGACTCAAAAGATGAAGAAGAATTTAAAGGATTTTGACATTTTGTTTTAAAATAAATATTTCTTTCGTTAATTCGTATTGTTTTATTTCTAATGTTAGGGAACAAGATTAACAGATCGCATTATACATGGACTGCATTTTAGGGCTAGTTTTCAAACAAAATTTCTAGTTAGCATTATACACAAAAATATATGGTAATTATCTTGAAAAGAGTAAAACAATAACCGGGGAATATTATTATGATCTTTTAACCAGACTAGATGAAACAATTCGTGAGAAAAGAGCCGGTTTGCAGAAGAAAAAAAATTATCTTTCATCAGAAGAATGCACCTGCCCACAAAGGTGTTTTGGCAATGGGAAAATTAAGAGATCTGCACTATGAATTGTTGGAACATCCTATTCCCCAGATTTGGCTCCCTCTTACTTCTTTCCAAAACTAAATCTCTTCCTCGCTGGTCAGTGTTTTTCTTCGAATCAAGAGGTGATTGCAGCTGTAGAGGGGTAATTTGCAGATCTAACTGAGAACCACTACAGGGACGGGATAATGGTGCTGGAGCATCGCTGGAATAAATGTATTAGTCTGAAGAGAGATTATGTTGAAAAATAAAAATAATTTTGAAATTATAAATTTGTTTTTTCATTGTTAGGCTGAAAACTTTTCAGACCACCCTCATACTTTGAAATATTACCAGCATATTTTGATATTTTAAAACATAGCAATTAAGAAAATTACAAGATGTCTTACATCCATATTTATCCACCTTTATATGCTGTATAGATTAAATAATCCTGTCTGAAACCAGTGTGAATATAGTGTGAATATGGTGTTAGGAAATATATTGTTGTATTCTTTGTTTATGCACAGTTAAACTCTGAGAATAATGAGCACATTTCTAACAGCTGTTGTAAAAGATTAAAGAATACCGATGTAAAAAAAAAAAGGGAAATTATTATTATTATTATTATTATTATTTTGACACCTCCAGGGAGTCCAAAGACTCATCGAGGGAGAGTGTGCCGACAGCATCGAACGATTGGTCCCCTTCCAACTACTAACCGCGCTCAAACATACTTAACTGAGCCATTAGTAGCAGAGGCTCTACCAATCGACCAACCTTCGCCGGCGTTTTTTTTTGCATGAATTTTTTGCAAAAATGAAAGAACACTTTTTTGAAAAGAGCAAATTAAATGGAAAAACAGAAAAATGGATGTTGAAAAATAAAAATAATTTTTGAAATTATAAATTAATTTTTTCATTGTTAGGCTGAGAACGTTTCAGACCACCCTCATATAGTGAGAAGCCAGATGAATATATATATATATATATATATATATATATCAAAAACAAACCAGATTAAAAGTATACAATACATTAGCCCTACCAGTCTTATTGTATGGAAGTGAAACCTGGACAATAAAACAAAAAAAAAAAAAAACAAAGATTAATAACAGCACAAATGAAGTTTATGAGAAAAACTGCAAGGTATACTCTATTTGATCACAAAAGAAATGAAGAAATTACGAAAGAATTAAACCAAGAATCAGTAATAGAAAAATTAAAAAAATATAAACATAAATGGATGGAACATGTTCAAAGAATGAAAATAGAAAGATTACCAAAACAAGCCTTAAAGTACAAGCCATTAGGAAAAAAGAAAACCAGGACGTCCTCTTAAAAGATTCAACGATGACTTCTAGGCTGGAACCAGGCCATGTTAGGCTTAAATCCTTGATATGCATGATGATGATGATATATACTGTATATATATATATATATATATATATATATATATATATATACATAAATAAAAGCCAAAGTTGCATTAAAGAATTATCATGGTCTTTGCTTTTACTGCTATTTAATGGTTTCCTGTACACATATGCAGCTTTTATTAGAAAAATCGTATCAAGAAGTTATATATATCTTTAAAAACATAGTTCATCAGCAAGAATTATATCATTACTAATTTAGTATCTTCAAGAACTTAAAGATATTTTTTTCATCTGTATTACAAAAAACAAATAAACAAGCAAATTAATCAAATTACAAAGGAAGTACATTATATAAAAGATGACCGTTAAGATAGAAATACAGGTATTCCTTGATTAACGTGAGTAATTAATCCCTTGATGTTACTGCGTATATCAAAATTGAGTTAATCAAATATAATAATCAATGGTAAAAATTACAATTTGTCCATGATCAATTATTGTATTAATAATTCGCTTTATATGGTACTCTTTTAGGAAAGATAAAAAATGAATGCAAAGTAAATGTTTAATAAATGCTTGTACCTACATTAGTTACTGCAATTTTTTATATATAAAAAAAGAGTTGTTTGAACAGTTTTAGTTTTTTTTCTTATAAGCATATATTCTACGATAACAAGCAAAATGATACTCTAGGCCTTGGCAAACAAGCATTCTTCAATTACTGGATCCATATCCATTACTCGCTGCTTAGGCGATTCTAAACTGCGAAATATTTCATCCAGTTCTTTGATTGTTATTTCCTTTGGAACCTCATCTTCACATTCCATCTGTTCGTTGTTCTTCATATGCGTATTGTTGTTCAATTTCAAGAAGATCGTTGTCACTGAAATCTTTTGAATCCAATAATTCTTTAAATATCTTCTGCATCAACACCATCAAAATCAAGGTCTTCACCAATTGCAACGATTTCTTCAACCATGTTGTTCACAGGATTTTGAAAATCCCAAATTATTAGCGCATTCTGGCAAAAGGTTTTTCCAAATAGCTCTCATCAGCTATTTGGAAACCTAGAAGACACTTGCTCCCACGAGTCACGAATGTTTTCAATTGCATGTTTGTCAAAATTTTTACAAAATTCTTGGAGTGTAATTGCATTTTCTCCTGTTGTTTTTTCTACTGCCTTTGAGAATGTCTTTTTAAGAAAATAGGCTTTGAAAGTTGCAATGATGGCCATGTCCATAGGTTGTAGCAATGATGTCATATTTGGTGAAAAAAATAAAACTTTCACATTCTCACACCGATCATTAAGATAATTTGGATGACCAGTTGTGTTATCTAAATATTTTTTTTAAATACAGCAGAACAATTGGAGCTTGTAATACACCCACTCTTAATGCTTAATGGGAAGGAATGACATCATCATGCTCATTACTTTTCTTTCTCTTGGCCAGGAGACACTCCTCAGGGATTGCATGTTTTTGCATGGCAAATTTAAAGGCGTGTTAATTAAAACTCTTGCCACGTATATAATAAGGGATTGTTGCAATTAATTTTGGTGCATTAATCAAATCCAGTGTTAAGCAAGGGATACCAGTAATTGATTTAGTATGGATCCAGATGCTAGGCTAGAATAAGCAATAATTTAAGAAATAAAATGTTTGTTGTAAAGGTACTTTTGTTTCTTTTTATCTAGTTAATTAATTATACAAGTATGAATACCTATACTGCAATTTTCTATTTCAGTGCATGCTACTGGAAAATTTCCTGAACAGTGCACAATCAATCATTTATTTATAAACCAGTTCATCATGAAGATATTTCATCACACAACTTATAAGTAGTATACTTTAATTATAAATTGATCAAGTAAAAGAAATGTTTCCTTTTTTATGGCTTATTAAAGTCTTAAATTACAGTGATAACACAACTTACAGAATTCTGAACCTATTAAAAGCTGACACTTACAAGGGAAATTTCATCTTCAGGAAATTTCTCAAGAGGATGTTTTTCTAAGTATGCCAAGTGTTGAGCTTGATTCAACACATGAATATGTGATGGTTTGGTTTTCTTATTACCTGGCAACATGCCCAATTGTTGAACTGTTGGATGGTGAACAAAATCATAATGTAACATAGTTATCATTTCTTGTTTGATCAATTCTTCAGCTTTTTGCAAATCAGTAAGAGGAGGATCTGAATATAAGGGACGAAGGATGGAAGAATTTATTTCAAGAGGTCGGGGAAGATCTCTTTGTACAGACTGGGATTGTTTCCTTCTCTCAGCTTCCACTGAAATGAAAACCAAAAGTTATAAGACAGAGAATTATAAAAAGATGCTCATAAACATTCATACAGTACATTAAGCTGAAATACACTGTTTGTAAAGAAGTCAATTGACACCATAATGTGAGGAACAAACAACTATGGCACAGAACTTAAGATGTAGGATCTCCTTTTGCTGCGATTACTGCAGCAATCCTACAGAGCATACTTTCCACAAGCATATGATAGAGATCGATGAGAATTTTAAACCATTCTTCCTGTGATACATGTAATGAGGTCCCAAACTTTGTGATACAGAGATCCCATGACCTCACCCGATGTTCCAATTCATCCCACAGATGTTCAGTAGGGTTAAGACCAGGGCTCTGTGGAGCCCAGTCAAGTGTGGTGATGTTCATGTCCACAAGCCATGCAGTTACAGCAGCAGACTTATGACATGGTGCATTGTTCTGCTGAAAGAGACAATGGTCAGTTCAATAGAAATGTTGCAGTTTTTGAACATTCTGGACAATGCATTATCCAGAATGTTCAGATACCCCTTGGAGTTAAATATTATTGTGGCACCTTTGAATTTCATAGTTGCTATGCACTCTGGTAAGAGATGTACACAGGGCATCAATCACACTCATCCATTTGCTCAGTAGAGGGTGTAGCATTATTTGTTGCTCCATAACACAGCTTTCCAAGCTTCCACATCCCACTGTACACACTCTTTGCACCACTGAGGATGATGCTGCTACATGTTGGTTCGGGTAATGTGGGACAAGTCCCACATTACCTGAATGTCGTACCATGGAAGTTGCGAACCTTGGTTCTGAATGTTTTTGTGCAGTTCGTGTTCCAGTCACTGCCCAGAACTCTACATTCAACGTGTCGGCTGATGAATCATGGTTTTTACATATTATAATTTGTAGCACCCTGCAGTCATGTTCAGCGAGTGTGGTGGGTTGCCCACTGCGGTTTGCACTTGCAGTTGACACCATGAGCTTCCATCTTAGTATGGTATGACTGATTGTTGACCTGGGATATTCCAATTTGTCAACAATTTGCTGAATATATAGGTTCGCAGATAGGCATCCTATAACAAAGCATCTTTCAAACTACATCAGTTCCTTTCTCACAGCCATTTCATCTAGACACAGTTGCACTGACTTGAGAGTATCATATTCCTCCAATTTATACCTCCAAATACATGATTCATTAAATAGCATAATGCATCTTGCCCATGGAGGGCATCTCTTGATTTCTTCACCTCTCACTTCTCCTAAGGTTCCTTTCCACCTCTAGATTTATCTGCTAGATTCCATGCTCTTGCAGCTTATCTTATCTTGGACAAACTGGAAGATCTGCTTTTATTTGTCCAGAAGAACACACATCTTATATTAAATATCATAAGACTAAAGAGTGTGGATTTGCTACGCATGCTATTTGCACTAAATATAGTTTATTGGAACAAGACAAGATTCTTGTTCAAGGACATGAACGTCACCACACTTGACCGGCCTCAACAAAGCCTGATGTCAATCGTATTGAGCATCTGTGGTGTTGGGTGAAGTCACAAGACATCTGCCCCACAACAGTCCAGGTCGTCCTCATTACATGCCTACAGGAAGAATAGTCCAAAATTCATATTGCTTACTAACATGTGCTTGCAGAAAGTATGTCTGGCAGGACTACTGCAGTAATCACAGAAAAAGGAGGTCCTACATCTTATTAAGGTTGGCACCATGGCTGTTTGATCCTCACACTGTGGTGTTCATTGACGTCTTTCCAAGCAGTGTATACAAATGCACGCACGCACGCACACACACACACACAATGTCCTAACTTTATTTATGAGTACGTGTGTATATATATGATGATAAAGGTAACATAAAAATTGAAGATGAGGATATCCTAGAAGTCTGGAGTAATTACTTTGAAAGGTTGTTAAAAGAAACAAGCAGTGACAAAACTATAGCAGAAAATTTTCAAGAGAAATGCAAACAGGAGTACATATATCAGCACTTGAGATAGAAAAAAATTGCCAAAAATTTGAAATATGGAAAGTCAGCTGGAGTAGATGAAATCAGCCAGAAATGCTCAAATATGGAGATATAAAAGTTTTACAGTGGCTGTACCACAAAATCCAGAGGGCCTGGTCAGAAGGTCGAATTCCAGATGATTGCAAAGCATACTTGAAAAGAGGCTGAGAAAAACTGTGGAAGAGAAACCGGGAGAGGAAAAAGCTGAGTTTAACCCAAATAGAGGTTATCAAGATCAGATTTTTACTTTACTTAACAACAAGTACAGCCATTCTGGTCTTGCGGACCATGCTCTGGATACACGCCACAGAATACAGTGGAAGAAAGCTACAGTAATACACCGTAGCAAATACAAATTCGAAAGACTATTTATGGAATCAGCCTCAGCCCTAAGAAATTCTCCAAACCTCAACAAATTTGGTTGTGTGCGACTGCCCCAAATTTGGGAGGCTTACATCAGCAGACCTTCAGCCCAACGGCCAAGAACACCTACTTAGCCCGCTACAGGGCACCATCAGGACTTTTAGGAGAACAATAGCTTCATCTCTTCATTCCCGTTACTGTGTTTGTAGTGTCTACGTGCACGTGCCTTTTTTTATAAGTTCCTTTAGAAGATGGCAACGTGACGTTGCCCAAATATCGGAAAATATTTATTAAAGTATAATTTAATTTATATCCTTAACTACGTTGTTCAATTCCTTAAGTGTTTTAATAAAACTTAACAACAAATAGTTGAGAAATCATGGCAGTATGACAAGGATCTGTACTTTAGTTTTGTACACCTGGAAAAGGCATAAGACAAGTTTCCCAGAGAAACGTTTTTCAAAACACTACAGTTATATGGGGTAAATGGATCTTCATAACTGGTAGTATTGGTCTATATTTAAGTTTGGAATCAGCGGTTAGAATTGACGGAAACAGAGGAAGATGGCTTGATGTAAATTCAGAGGTAAAAAAAGGATGCAAATCATCTTTGCTCTTATTCATCGTCTATATTATTATTGTTACGGGTATCTCCATGGAGTCAGTAGACTCATCGCGGGAGACCCAAACTAGCAAAACAATATCTGTCATATCTCTTCTTGAATTTATTTACAGATGAAGAGCTCACAACTAAGCCAGGCAATGAATTCCACTCATTCACCACCCTCCAGGAAAAAAACCTTGTTCTGACACCTTTGTTAACCACATTCTTCTTTAATTTCCAGGGATGACCTCTTGTTCTTCCATCACTATCACACAGCTGAAACATTTCCCCTGCATCAATCCTATATAAACCTTTCAGTAATTTAAATGTTTCTATCATATCCCCTCTTCTTCGCCTATCAACCAATCTCTGCAATCCACAAGCTCTCAATCTATCAATGTGGGGAGCATTTTTTACATCACTCTTCTCTGAACCCTCTCCACAGCCTCCTCATCTCCAGGGAATCCAGGTGACCAGACCTGAGCACAGTAATCCAAATGTGGAAGTATCAACGCTTTATAAAGGGGAATAATAACCTCTTTATCTCTGGATGTCAGTGTGTTCCTCAACAACCAAGTAATCCTATGTGCAATCTTGGACACCTAAGCAATGTGTCCTCTGAACTTCATCTCCTATCTACCAACACCCCTAAGTCCCTAGCCTCATCAATCTCTTGGAGTACTGTTCCATCAATGTAGTACACAGCTGGTAATCTTTTAATCCCAAAATACATGACTTTACACTTTTCCACATTGAACTGACATCCATTATCTTTTGCCCATTTTACCAGCTTATTTAAATCATCCTGCAAACTTTCAACATCAGCTTGATTTTTTATTGCACTACCCAACTTTGCATCATCAGCAAACAACTGAATATTTCCCTTTAAGCCATTTCCTATATCATTTATATACAAATTAAACAACAATGGCCCAAGCACAGAGCCCTGAGGCACACCACTGGTCACCTGCCTCATTCTGGACTCGGCTCCTCCATACAACACCTTATGGTATCTCTCTCCCTGAGCCATTCTCCTATCCATATCACCAATTTAGTATCCATTCCCATCTACTCCAATTTGCGTAACAGTGTTCTATGGGGTATCCTGTCAAAAGCCTTAGCAAAATCCAGAAGTACCACTGTGTAGCCAGTTCCTTTGTCCAACTCAGATGTCATTCTATTATGAAAAGTTAATAGATTGCTAAGGCAGGATCTACCTTTAACAAAACCATGTTGGCCTCTATAGAGTATCTTATCCTGATCCACCCATTCTTGAATTTTGTCTTTAACCAACTTTTCCAATACTTTTACTACTGCTGAGATGGTGATTGGTCTGTAATTAACTACCACAGTTTTAGAGCCACCCTTATGCAAATGAACCACTTTGCCTAACTTTCACTCCCTAGGGACCATACCAGAGTTCAAACTTAAATTAAATATCCAAGTAAGAGGGGTTGATAATTCATTTGCACATTCACGCAACACCGAGCTGATATTCCATCTAAGCCTACAGCAGTGTTTGCATTTAAATTTTGCAATATATTAAATACCTCTGATTCTTTAGCTTCAATTCTCACATTAGGTATTGCTACAGGTATAGAGATATCCTCACTTGGGTGATAGACTTTTGAAAAGTGATCACTCAGTAATTCGACCATTACATCTGATTTTGTCACCTCAATACCATCAGCACCCACTAAAGTTATATGGATCACATTATGAAAGAAAATAGGCATTAGGCCTGATATTAGAATTGGAGATGTCAAACTTAGTTCCTTGCTTTCTGCAGATGATGTTATACTCCTAAACACAAGTCACAAGGATTATCTAACTAAACTGAATAATAGCTGTAACAAATTGGACATGAAAATCAGCAATAAAAAGACCAAAAGTATGAAAATAGGCAGACACATTGAACACATCAACTGCATTCTGAATGGAGAACAAGTAAAATAGTTCAGCTATTTAGTCAATTTGAAACTAGATAACAGAATAAGCAAAGCTGGAATGGTTGGTGCAAGCTGAATAAATTTATATGAAATAAGAGATATCAGCCAAAACACTAATCTAGCAGGACACAACAGTGTTCTAACCAGTTTTAAGTTATGGATTGGAAAGTTGGGTTAGAAATAAAGCATTTGATCAAAGGTTAGAGATCACAGATATGAGTTCTTAGAAAAATCAGGGGCCAGAACAGATGGCATCAATGGCAGAATCATATTAAAAATGAAGATATTAGGAAGGAACTTGACATTGTTTGCATCCAAGAATGTGAGCTGGGTTAATCTAAGGTAGCACGGCCATTTAAATAGAAGGGGAGAGGGAAGATTAGCAAAACAGGTGTTTGATGCCAAAACAGCAGGAAAGAGACAAGGAAGAAGAAGACCAAGGTCTAGGTGGATTGATTCAGTCAGAAGTGCCTTAGAACAAAATGTTATATATGACAATATTAGAGTGCTGACAAGTAATATACTAATCTGGAGGAAAATTGTTGATGGATGATTAATAATAATGTAAAGTTAATCATGTAGTGCTGTCATAATAGCCTGAACACCCCCCCTTGAGGGTATATATCTGAAAATTTGATGATATATATATATATATATATATATATATATGAAAGAATAATCATTGACTCGGTTAACATACATATTTTTATGAAGAATTGAATGACTAGAACCGAGATTTAAGTAAAAAGGTTTTAATATAAAAACACAACTTGTTTCGGCCTGTAACAGCCTTCATCAGGTGACATTATAAAAAGAAAGAAAAAAGAAAAAACACTAAACACTGAAGGTTAAAAGACTATGAACAACATAGAGAGTCTCTATACATAATTAGCATGAAAACATTGTAGTTGTATTTAAAGCTGTTCTTTCATTTGTTGCATTGTTGAGAGAGTGTGTGCTTGCAGCATCACATGAACGCCAGTACATGATTAAAGCTGAATGACTACCTGGGAGGTTGAAGCTCAAGTTATTATTTTGATGAACAGGATTGAAGATGATTTATCTAGATTCCACAATTTTTCTCTCTAGTTCATCATCGCAATGGAAGATGTTAGTATATTTTCCCCAGCAGACTTTGTGACTTTGGTTTTCATCATTATGATTAGCCGAGAAAAGGATATGACTTGATAATGCACTGGCTCGCTGTCTCTTGTAAGTAATGTCACTCATGTGTTCTTCCATATGCAATTCGACAGATTTGTCTGTCTGCCCAAAATAAGGAATATCACAATCAAACAATATTTTATATACACCAGGGTATTTGAGTTGATGATGACAAGGTTTTGGGTGGCTTATTAAGAAACAGATCTTTGGAAGTGGAGTGAACAAGGTTCTGATATTGTATTTTCTTAGAACCTTTGCTAATTTATGTGAAATTGTACTTATGTAAGGAATAGATATATTGTCATTGAATCTATTTGTTTCTTCTGAATGATGTCTAGGAGGATTGAGAAGGAATTTTTCAATGATTCTCTTGGAATATCCATTAACTTCAAAAGAAGTTTTCAGATGGTTTATTTCTGTAAGAAGTTCATTTGGGTCATCCAGAAGAGAACGGGCTCTATGTCCCAAGGTGGAAATTATTCCAAGCTTATGAGGAGGGAAGTGATGGGACTGACTATGCAGATATCTGTTGGTATGTGTGGGCTTTCTATATATCGATATTTTGAGTTTACCAGAAGAGCGAGTCAGTTTGACATCAAGAAAAGGCAAGGAATTATCCGCTTCGAGCTCAGCAGTAAACTTAATACTTTGATGTCAGTTATTGAGATGTTCGAGGAAAACCATAAAGGATTCATGTCTATGGCTCCAAATAATGAAGACATCATCTACACAGCGTTTCCAAACTTTAGGTGTTAAAATAAAGGAAAAGATAGCCTTGGTTTCAAAATCCTGTAAGTAAATATTTGCGAGTACAGGGGATAACCCATAGCCAGTCCATGATTTTGTTTGTATATATCATCTTGAAATTAGAAGTAACTGGACCTGATGCAATGTGTAAGCAAGGCTAACATTTTTTTGGATAACTTGTCCTTGAGTAATGTTAGGACTTCATCTGTTGGGACATTAGTGAACAAAGAAGTGATGTCCAAGCTAGCCATGATGTCATCTTCATTAACTGTAATATCTTTGATGTATGTAACAAATTCTGTAGTGTTCCTGATAAAGGATGGTGACTTGCCTGAAAAACCTTTTAGGTATTTGGCAAGATATTTTGAAAGATTGAATGTCGGAGAATTGATACCTTCTACAATTGGGCGTAATGGGGTGTTCTCTTTATGGATTTTTGGAACACCATATATGCAAGGAATTAATGGATGGAGAGAGCACAGAGATAAGCGAACGTTTCAGGATAATTCAGTTGTTGTTTTTAATAAGTTGTTTGTACGATTTTGAAGTTCACGAGTTGGATCTCTCTCGAGTATGGAGTAGGTATCATTATGTAGCAATTCAAGCATTTTATTATGGTAATCTTCAGAGCTGAGGATGACTGTAGCATTACCTTTATCCGCAGGAAGGATAATTATATCTCTGTTGTTTTTTAAACTTTTAATAGCTTTGCGTTCTATTGAAGTAATGTTATCTGCAGGTGTTTTGCGTTATTGATAATAAAGATTGATTCAATACGTAGAAGTTTTGCATCTTGTAGAGGGAGAAAAGAAGTAGCTTTTTCTATTTTTGTAAATAGTGTCTCCTTTGGTATTAATTTTGGGGAAGGAATAAAGTTTAGACCTTTACCAAGGATGCTTTTTTCTACAAGTTATCAAGTTATCCAAAAAAATGTTAGCTTTGCTTACACATTGCATCAGGTCCGGTTACTTCTAATTTCAAGATAATATATACAAACAAAATCATGGACTGGCTATGGGTATTCCTTTATCCCCTGTACTCGCAAATATTTACTTAGAGGATTTTGAAACTAAGGCTATCTCTTCCTTTATTTTAACACCTAAAGTTTGGAAACGCTATGTAGATGATGTCTTCATTATTTGGAGCCATGGACATGAATCCCTTATGGTTTTCCTCGAACATCTCAATAACCGATTGATGATAGACATATGAATGATAGTTCATTTGAGGCAGTCTGGTGTGAAATAGTGAGGAACACAACAAAATACACCTGGTCGTCGACTTACGACCGTCCGCACTTGCGACCACAAAAAAAAAAAATTTTTTTTTTTAAAATAATGAATAAATTAATAATAAATCAGGCAGTTGCGCGTACAATAACTATGGGATACGATAGTTATCATACGATAACTATCTCTCACATACACTCAGTTGCTTTCAAGCATTTGTTGCATGTGGTGTATTAATTAAAATTCTACTGAAACACTACCCACAAAATGTCTAGTAAAAGGAAAATGCCTTCATCTACAGATATGCCAGCTAAGAAGTCAAGGAAAACTATTGATTTAGAGTGTAAAATGAAAGTTATCCAGAAGTATGAAGGCGGAAAGAAAGTGAAAGAAATGACAGGGACCCATCCATGAAATGGAGAAACTGTTGTTTATGTGGATTGAAGATCTAATACAGAAAAATTCACCCACGAGCCTTTGCACAGTGCAAGCGAAGGCTAGAAGTCTGTTTCAGAGTTTAAAATCACGTGCCGGAGACGATTACACAGAAGATTTTCAGGCTAGTAATGGATGGTTTTAAGCGTTTTAAAAAAAGATTTGCTTTGCATAATGTATGTGTCACAGGAGAAGCAGGAAGTGCAGATGAAGCCCAAAAATTCATTGATAGTTTCGACTCTTTAATCAAAGAAGAAGGTTATCTACCGGAACAAATATTTAACATAGATGAAACCAGCTTGCAATGGAAACACATGACTAATCATACGTACATACACCAAGAAGCAAAAATTATGCCAGGATTCAAAGCTTTTAAGGATCGGTTGACTTTTTGACTCCTACCTCAACCCAAGAACATGACCCTGATGATCCACGACCCAGTACAAGCAAAGATTAAAAATTGATTTTGTAAATTTCATTTGTATTAATTTTTACATTAATTTTAGATTGTATTTTTGTGTTTACATAACAGTAGGTACAGTATTATTTTTTACATTATGTACAATATACATAATTATAAATTTAAAAGATTATAAAAATAAATTATAAAGATGATAAAAATATTAGAAAGGTTAAAGAATACTGTTAATAAATATATGGCTGACATAAGACCAGATCGACTTACGACCTGTCAGCCAGAACGGAAGTCGGTCGTAAGTCGACGACCAAGTGTATACAGTTGGTTGCTGCCATAGGCCAGGGGGTACAGGGGGTGATATTGAATTCATGCATCAGCAAATTAGTGCAATGAGCACAGGGTTAGTAATTATTATGGGGGATTTTAATTATGGTGATATGAATTGGAAGGAGGAAATATCACGTGGCAAAAAGGAAATGGAGTTCATACAACTTCTGCGAGATACTTGAAACAGCACATAACTGAAGGGACATGTGGTGTCCTCGTTACCTCCAATTGGTGAGAGCAATCATGTAGTATTGACTTGGGAGGTTGCAAAATTTGTGGATTTCTCTCTTAAGAAAGGGTATATATGGAACTGCAGGTTAGGCAATTATAACAAGCTTTGGAGTGAGCTTTCAGCCATCCCCATGGCAGAACATATTGCAGGGGAAAGATGATAGTAGTGCATGGGATAAAATCAGCAGGTATCTGAGGAAGGCAATATCAGATTGTGTCCCCATGGTCAGGAAGACAAACAAGGTAAGCGTTAAATGGATAAGTAGTAGTAGTATCAAGCTTGATCTACAAAAAAAAGAAAATGTTATGGAGAATTTACAAGGAGATAGGCAATCAGTACACCCATGAGCAGTATAAGGCTCAAGCTAGGAAGGTTACCAGCATAGTAAGAAATGCTAAATCAGATTATGTGAAGACCTTAGCCAAGGAGATCAAGGGTAATCCCAAAGAGTTCTTCTGCTATGTGGCAAGTAAAAGGAAGAATGACTCTGGAAGGATAACTTTAGTGGGTGCTGATGGTATTGAGGTGACAAATTCAGATGTAATAGTAGAGTTACTGAGTGATCACTTTTCAAAAGTCTATCACCCAAGTGAGGATATCTCTGTACCTGTAGCAATAACTAATGTGAGAATTAAAGTTAAGAAATCAGAGGTACTTAGTATACTGCAAAATTTAAATGCAAACACTGCTGTAGGTTTAGATGGAATATCAGATTGGGTGTTGCTTGAATGTGCAAAGGAATTGTCAACACCTCTTACTTGGTTATTTAACTTAAGTTTGAACTCTTGCATGGTCCCTAGGGAGTGGAAGGAAGGCAAAGTAGTTCCTTTGCATAAAGGTGGCTCTAAAACTGTCACAGTTAATTACAGACCAATCACCATCTCGGGAGTGGTGGTAAAAGTATTGGAAAAGTTGGTTAAAGACAAAATTCAAGAATGGGTGGATCAGGATATGATACTCTATAGGGGCCAACATGGTTTTGTTAGAGGTCAATCCTGCCTTAGCAATTTATTAACTTTTTAGAATAGAATGACATCTGAGTTGGACAAAGGAAATGGCTGCACAGTGGTACTTCTGGATTTTACTAAGGTTTTTGACAGGATACCTCATGGAATACTTTTGCACAAATTGAAGCAGATGGGGATGGATACTAAACTGGTGATATGGTACGAGAATGGCTCAGGGAGGAATACCAGAAGGTGGTGTATGGAGGAGCAGAGTCCAAGATGAGACGGGTGACCAGTGGTGTGCCTCAGGGCTCTGTGCTTGGGCCATTGTTGTTTAATTTGTACATAAATGATATAGGAAATGGCTTAAAGGGAAATATTCAGTTGTTTGCTGATGATGCAAAGTTGGGTAGCACAATAAAAAATCAAGCTGATGTTGAGAGTTTGCAGGATGATTTAAATAAGCTGGCAAAAGGTAATGGATATCAGTTCACAATGTGGAAAAGTGTAAAGTTATGCATTTTGGGATTAAAAGATTACCAGCTGTGTACTACATTGATGGAACGGTACTCCAAGAGATTGATATGGCTAGGGACTTAGGGGTGTTGGTGGATAGGGAGATGAAGTTCATGGGACACATTGGTATCCAAGATTGCATATAGGATTACTTGATTATTGAGGAACACACTAACATCCAGAGATAAAGAGGTTATTATTCCCCTTCATAAAGCATTGATACTTCCACATTTGGATTACTGTGCTCAGGTCTGGTCACCTGGATTCCTTGGAGATGAGGAGGTTGTGGAGAGGGTTCAGAGGAGAGTGACTAAGTTGGTGAGTGATTTAAAAAATGCTCCCTACATTCATAGATCGAGAGCTTGTGGATTGCAGAGGTTGGTTGATAGGTGGAGAAGAGGGGATATGATAGAAACATTTAAATTACTAAAAGGTTTTTATAAGATTGATGCAGGGGAAATGTTTCAGCTGTGTGATAGTGATGGAAGAACAAGAGATCATCCCTGGAAATTAAGAAAAAGTGTGGTTAACAAAGGTGAGAACGATGTTTTTCACCTGGAGGGTGGTGAATGAGTGGAATGCATTGCCTGACTCAGTTGTGAGTTCTTCGTCTGTAAATGAATTCAAGAAGAGATATGATAGATATTGTTTTGATAGTTTGGGTCTCTGCAATAAGTCTACTGACTCCATGGAGATACCCGTAATAATAACAAACTTAATCCTACCTTATTTCTTCAACTCTTAATTTTGATAATATACAAATCTCCAGACAATATGATATTTCTCTTCTGTGAATAACTTTATACTCCAAACTTTTTTTTTTCATAAACATATCACAAATATGACCTCAGAATCTGAGAAATTAAGTCCTTTCTTTTATCCAAACATTACCTCCAAATAACCCCTAACTCCACACAAATGCCAAATCCATTAAATACTGCTCTCTACTGCTATGGGATAGTGCTCCTCCTCTTAAGAGATTCCCTAAATATTCTTGATTAGAGAATAGAGCTAAATTTAATTACTGCTTTCTCACCAATTCACTCACAGAAGTATTCTGTCACATTTTACACAAATATATATATATATATATATATTTTTTTTTGGCTCTCTGCTTTGAAACAATTTCCTAAAAAATAGAATCTACCAGTTTTCAAATCTAATAATTAAAGTTACTTCTTTCCTCCCATCCACAGTAGTACTAGTGAATGACTGGTTGATCAACTTCCATGTATGGGATTATTGTAAAACAATAAGTTAATTAACTTAAAACATAACATTTAAAAATAAAATATCTAATAAGAAAATTATCATAAAGCAAATTCCTGCTTCAGACAAAACATTTGCAGGTGATGAAGAAATGAAAAAAAAATCTATTTTTGAAATTTGGAATAACACAATATTGACTGTTACTTTATACAGTAAAAGACTATGAAATTCAGATAGATTTGTCTCTTTTTGTAGTTTTGGGAATGACTGAATGGCAAAATGGATAAGCATTGCAACCATATCAATTCAAACAATAACCACCTGATAATTAATAATCAAAGCACCAACAGTGTAACTCAAAAAGTAACAAATCATAAAATTAAATACTGTACATCTGCTATGCTTACAATATTCTTGATGCCTAAATATTTGTATTACATTTTTAATCTCCACATGGTTGAAGACTGGTGACTTTATTCACAATTCTCCTCCATTTATTTCTAATTAATGTATCTTTAATCAGAGTCTATAGTGTAAGTTTTATTAATTTTAAAATTTGATCTATCTTAATTTACATCATCTTCCTCCTTTCATTTTACTCTGTAGAATGATTTTCTTCGATGCTGTTATTTCTTTTTTATTTTATTGTGTCAAAGTACTTGGAATTCATCATCATCATCAATTTGCTGATATGTACCTTCAAGAAATTTCAAGCTACTATGACAGAAATACATGATTAAGTTTACATTATTATTACTTTTCTATTCACAATTTTCCTCCAAATTAGTCTACTACTTGTCAGCACTCCAATACTGTCATATCTAACACTTTGTGCTTCTAAAGCACTGCTGACTGAATCAATCCACCTAGCTTTAGTCTTCCTCTGTGTCTCTTTCCTGCCATCAAATAACTGTTTTGCTAATCTTTCCTCTCCCATTCTATTTAAGTGACTATATCATCTTATATTAACCCAACTCACACATTCTTGAATGCAAACAATCGAGTTCCTTCCTAATGTCTTCATTTTTAATGATTCTGCCATTCATGCAATCTGTTCAGGCTCCTAATTTTTCTAAGAGCTCTTATACTGTGGGCTCTAATCTTTGATCAAATGCTTTAATTCTATCCAACTCTCCAATCCATAAAACTGGTTTGAACACTGTTTTGCATACTGCTAGTATGGTGTTTAGGCTGATTTCTCTCTTATTAAATATAAATTTATTCAACCTGCTCTCACCATTCCAGCTTAGCATATTCTGTTGTCTATTTTCAAATTTAACTTGCTATCTTAACTAAAAACTGTGCTGAAATATTTTACTCGTCTTCACTTTGGAATTCTCTGGCAAATAATGTCATTAAGTTTCTGGTTCTCATCTTTAGGTTATTAATTAGTTCTTTTATCTGTCCAGGTTTCTAAGCATTCTTCTCCTACACCACAGTTTAAAGCTTATGTTTATTCTTTTCATTTCTGTTTTAGTAAGTCTACACTAAATAGTTTCATTGTGTTCAAACTAATACTGTTTTTTTTTTCTTTCTCATCAGCATTTTGCATAGTATTCAAACCAGTTTCTTTAAATAATTTATCACATTTATCACTTTTATTTCTGAGCTCTTATCAAGTTATTTTATGAAGCCTTAAATAGCATTTATTTTCTTCTTAAAATACATGCTTATTATTTTCAGTATGTGAATTTATTCTAATCTACACTCAAAACATTTTGCTCTCCCTTAACACAGTTTGGTATCTATGGATGTAATCTTTCTTATATCTGGAGTATCCTTATTCTCACAATTTTTTTATATTCATTCAGGCTCTATTTGGTAAGAAATCCTTCAAGAATATTTCTATTACAAAAATAGTATTGGTTCCTAACACTGTGCATGAGAGAACCGTGTTAATTCAAGAAGAGCCACGTAGCATACCTATTGGTATGATATCTGGCCTGACACAAGATACAGCTATCAAATTTTTTATTGTATAGGTTTACTTAAATTTTGGTCTTCATATCTATTCATAGCACATTATTGATATGCTGCTTAACTTGAGCACTTTCAAAAGGTTCTGAAGTTTCTGGTTTTTTTTTTTTTTTTTTTTTTTTTTTTTTTTTGGGGGGGGGGGGGGGAGATTGTTAACAATATTTGACAAAAGTTTTGATAACAGCTGATTTGCCAACATTCTTGAATAAATATGCTCCTAACTTTTCTGCTAGTTTAATTCAGATATTCTTTCCTTTTTAAGGCATTATTTATTAAGAGGAAAAGAAAATCCCAACATTAATATCACAGAAAACTGAATTGTGTTAGAAAGCTCCTTGCAATCGATTTTTCCTACCAAAAAACATCTATTTACATTTAAAGGTTGCTTTCCTTTATTTTCATTTTATAGACTTATTCAAATTTTTACTAAAACAGCGAAGAGTAATAATCACTGACAATATATAGACATCTGGCCCATTTCACTGTGCCTGAAGCATCACAAGCCTCTCTTTTTTCTGCTCCACTCAGTGTTGATGATGCCTTTTGTTTGGAAAGACCTGGGTTCGAAGCCCATTAAGGATATGAAGAGCTTATAAGGGCTTTTCAAATGAAGGTGAGTTAGCTGATCTCATACAGAGGTGGCTGGTGTTTTTCCTCCCAGAAACAAGGTTTTCATCCTGAAAACAGGCAAACAGTCCAAAACACAAGTAATTAACAAACAATACATTGGTCTCATTGCTTTAATAATAACTGTTTTCCATAAGGAGCACAAAATCAAACAAAAATCAAAATTCAATACATAAAGTTTGTTTCTTTTAATTTTGAATAATCGAGGGAAATGATGTCCTAAACTAGGCATCAACACACACACACACACACACACACACACACACACACACACACACACACACACACACACACACACACACAGTTATCAATTGTTCATCCATTCTCCATAATCTCTTTCAATGACTATCTGTATACACTGCTTGGGAAGAAGTCAATGGACATCCCCATGGGCAAGGTGCATCATGCCATGTAATGCGTCACGTGTTTGTAGCCAGTATAAATTAGAGTAATATGATGCTCACAAGTCAGTACAACTGTGTCTGGATGAATGGCTATGAGAAGGGAAATGACAGAGTTTAAAAGAGGCACTGTGATACCATACTATGATAGAGGCACAGGGAGTCAACTGCAAATGCTACCTGCAGTGGATAACTCACCAACTTCACTGAATGTGACCATAGTGTGATATGAAGAATAATATCTAAAAACTACCATTTGCTGGCCAACACATTGAATGCAGAGTTCCAGGCATCATTACTGTTTAATTACTCCTAAACCATGCACTTATAGCAGTACTGGAGTGTACTTACATCAAGTGTGGTTGAATTTTGTCCAATGCATTTTTGGGTATGAACACCTCCTCTTCAATTATGGCCAGCCTATATAAAACACACACACACACACACACACACACACACACACACACACACACACACACACACACACACACACACACACACAAACCAACAAACAAAACATATATACAAGGGGGAAGGGGTTGTCTGGAAAGTTCTGATCAACACCCAGAACAAAAATGATATTAAAGCAACTGATAAAACAACAACAACAAGACCATGTGAGGATATAAGAACATAAGTTACCTCCATAACTCTGTTACTAGTATGTTCTTTCTTGTGGTTATATCAAATGTTTTAATATCATTTTTGTGCTAGGTGTTTAGCAGAACTCTTCAGCCCCCCCCCCCCCCCCCCCCCCCCCCCCCCGTATATGTATATACGAGGCTGGACTGAAAAGTTCTTGGCCTAACAGTGAAAAAAAGAATTTATAATTTCAAAATTATTTTTATTCTTCAATATAATCTCCCTTAAGTCTAATACATTTATTCCAGCGATGCTCTAGCACCATAATCCCGTCCCTGTAGTGGTTCTCAGAAAGATCTGCAAAATAGCCCTTACAGCTGCAATCACCTCTTGATTCGAAGAAAAATGCTGACCAGCAAGGAAGAGTTTTAGTTTTGGGAAGAGATAGAAGTCAGAGGGAGCCAAATCTGGGGAATAGGGTGGATGTTCTAACAATTCATAGCGAAAATAGATACCTTAATTTTCCCATTACCAAAATACCTTTGTAGGCAGGTGAATTGTCCTGATGAAAGATGATTTTTTTCTTCTGCAAACTGGGTCTTTTTGCACAAATTTTTTCATCTAGGCTGGTTAGATTGGAATAATATTCCCTGTTTATTGTTTTAGACTTTTCAAGGTAATTAATAAACAAAATGCCTTTAGTATATCCCAAAACACCGATGCCATGACCTTTCCTGCTCATGGAAACGACGCTGTCTTTTCCATGAGCAGGAAATAGGCTTCTATTTCTGAACAATAGGCTTCTGTCCACTGTTTTGACTGCTGTTTGGATTCTGGTATGTACTGGTGAATCCAAGTATCATCCACAGTAAGAAATCAATGCAAAAAATCAGTTTTATTCTTCTTAAAACGCTCCAAGCACTGTTCAGAGATTTTCATGTGAGTGCTTTTTTGATCTGCTGTGAGCAAGCGTGGCACCCATTTTGCACAAATCTTTTTCATTTGCAATTCTTCATGCAAAATATATCCTACACACACTTTGACTTTCCGGTCATCCAATACCATATCATGCACTTGATCAATAATTTCTGGTGCTGTTACACTTCTTGGACGTCCTTCGCATCGATCAATTTCAAGGAGGCTAGTATGGCCATGTTTAAACTCGGCAGCCATTTCTTAATTGTTGAAAACAAGAGAGAAGAGTGCCCATAAACCTTTATGAACTTCGAATGAATTTCTTTTGGCACTAAACCTTTTTTTACAAAGAATTTTATAACCGCACGACACTCAATTTTATCCATTTCAAGGGATAGACAACACTTTTGCTTCAGACAGCTGTATAAAAAATACTACTTGATAGAATGACTTGCAATTTCACATGGATGCTTATGACAGATGCACTAACTTAGAAAAAAAAAAAATCTTGCCAACAGAGTTGCCACCTATGGTTGAGACCGAGAACTTTTCACACCACCTTTGTATACCAGGGGAGTATATTCAGGGTGTACTAGGTGTGCATTGCACACTCACGGAATAGCAATATCATCAATATTATATTTTTGCATTTATTCCCATTAAAGACTCCCCGAATTGTTTCCTGGCTTCACATGTATCCTAAAATTAAACACAATATACCAATGCTTCATGAAGAGGACACTTTTCGATGCATAAACATTACATCATATTTGCGTTAATAGCCCAGGTTTGTGGTAACAAACACAAACACTTTTGAGCCTTTTAACAGACAAAAGAGATGGCGCAGTGGGTCAAATTCTTAGCATTCCTGTGATTTAAACCACCCAGAAGGCAAGGCAGGGTGTGTGCTAAGACATGTATTCATGCCAGTGAGGATTACTTTGGTAATAAGTTTGGTGCATATGTTTGGGTTGGAAGGCCGGAAGCAATAGTCCAACCATTGGAATGCCATAGAAGTTGCAGAGGCTGTCCCACTTGGCACTGTTATAGTGCCAAACTACTCTTGTATGGGAGTGTCTGTGTAAACGTTGCATGGGGGGGAGATGAGCACTAGGTTGTGGTCAGAAACGCCCAGGGGGCTCACTACTTTCACTGTGTATTTGGAGGGGGGGGGTCATTGTGAGAAAGAGATCTAGGGTGTTTGGGGAGTGGTTTGGGTTATCTGGAATTCTAGTTGGCATCTGGACAAGTTGTGTAAGGTCGTTAGTGATGGCAAATGTTTCAGCATCTCTGCCTGCAAGATCTGTACAACTGGAGGAGGAAAGCCAGCTTTGTGGATGTTAAAATCTCCTAGGAAGATGATTTCGCTGTTGGGAAAGTGGGATTGGAGAAAGTCGATTTTTAGGGAGAGGAAATTAAAGAGCTCAGGGTGGTTGGTTATGTTGGGGGAGCGATAGAGACAGTAGATGATTTGGACAGAGTGGGGAAGGGATATTTTCAAACAAAGAAGGGCAAAGTTGGGTGCTCTCTGACAAGGTATGTCAGAGCGGATGCATGGGCAGACACCACCCTTAGGACAAAAGTTGTTAAAGGGTGAGTAGTTTGGAAGATTGAGATAAATGGTGCTGGAGGGAGGTGAGATTTGAGTTTCTGCGAGGAAGAGTAGGTGGGGTTTGGTAGACTGCAGGTGGTAGTGGACACTATTCAAGTTGCAGTTTAGGCCATGGATGTTGGTGAAGTGGATGTGTAGGATTTTTTGAGTCATATGCTGGACCGCATGGGTCTTGCACATCTCCTATGCAGTGCCTGCATGCTGGTCTCCATGGCAGCTGCCAGTGGCATCACTTGGTTTTTTCACCAGTTTATCTTGTCTGTAGTCGATGGTCCAACTCTTGTCATCATTTTGATGTTTTTCTTCGAGTTGTCTTCAATACTGGCGTCTTTGTTCCCTTTGTGCAAATGATAAGTCTGATTGTGCACATATGCGCGATTGGGGGACAGGTGTCTTTGAACTTGTTGATCGCTGTTATTATTTTTGATGTGCTTATCGGCATGTCACAAGTCACTTTTACTAGGCGTGGAAAGTTAGTTCCATCCTTCCTTCCTTTTTTATAGACCCGAAAAGATGGCACCTGACGATATTCTTAGAATCGATGTTGCAATCTTCAGCTAGTTTGTTGATGTCCTCTTGTAACGATTTTCCGTTTTCTGCCAGGAAGTTCAAAATGATTGCGTTGAGTTTTTTGTGTTTAGCCTCCATCAAGTCGTTTACCATTGATGTGATTAGATCACGAAGTTCTTTCGCTGGCGAAGTAGAGCTTGCATTGCACTGGTTTTCAATTTGTTCTAGCTTAGCTTCAACTGCACGTATTTTGGAGGTAAAAGTTTCATTTAAAGCATTGATGTGCTGTTCGAGGTTTTCGACATGTTTACCTATGTTCAGAAGTTGTTTTACCAAAGGGAGGCACAGTGAACAGAATGGATGGTTAAGTTCGATAAGTAGCTTTTGTGCAGAAAGCGTGCAGCCAGTGGCAACAGAAATTGCAGAATATGCCCTTTTTTCTGTCTGTGACACCAGTTTTTGCAGCTGCGGCATGTAATAGGTTTGTTGGCGGCGATCGACGGCACTGTGTTGATGAGACACATGGTGCTCGTTCGCTTTTGATGCCGCCATCTTTGCTGCATACAGTAGGCATCGTGAGCACTTACGCGTGACTGATTTAGAATTGGAAGGATAGCTGATTTAATACACTATAAGTACTTACAGGTTGCACTGAAGTATTCTGCTGCTCAGCACCCACTGTTACGGTTTCTGTTTGATAATTAATTTCGATGAAAAAATACTTGCAATAACGGTAAACTGGGGAGCACAAGTTTGGAGTAGCTTATTCACCGACGCTGCCTGTCCAAAAAGAAACCAAACTTTTCGAAAATAGAAAAAACTAGTGCCGCTACCTGTTGTATCTTTTGTTATCGAAAATGGCAACCTTCATTAGTATTGTGTCAGCTGTTTATGACATTTGTTTCATGAGAAGCCGAGTTATAATATCAAGAGTGACAATATGTTTTGATGAATGGTCGGTCGCAGCAATATTCATGCCATATGCGATGAATTCTCGCTATCAATCTCTTCGAAACTTCGAGATAAAATTCACCATTGACCGTTTGGCCAGGCGGAACGAATTCTTTGTGGATAATGCCCTTGGAATTGTAGAAACAAATCAGCATTGTCTTTACTTTTGACTTCTCCAAGCAACTTTTTTTTTTCTTGGATGCCCCTCTTCTGGTGGTCTCCACTCAGCAGTCCAGTGCTTTGTTTTGGGCTCATACTCAAAACACCACATTTCGTCACCAGTAACGATTTTAATGAGGTCCTTGCAATGTTCAATTTGATACATTCTTTTGGTCGTCAGTCAAATTGTGGGGAATAAATCGCAAATTCAATTTACAAAGGCCCAAACTCGGTCAAAATGTTGTGCATAGTTGATTTTGGAATCCCCAATTCATCTTCAATCAATCTCACGGACAAGTTTGGGTTTTCTTTGATGAAATCATGCACTTTTTGGATGTTAACTTCGCTCAGTCCAGTTTTTGGACGGCATTACTTTTCGTCATCCTCAAGCGTCTCACAACCACTTTGAAGTTGATCAAATTATAGTGTCACTCTTGGCACTATAACTTGGCTTCTAATGAAATAAATGTCATAAACAGTTGACACAACAGTAATGAAGGTTACCGCTTTCGACAAGAAAAAAATACAACAGGTGTGCCACTAGTTTTTTTTTATTTTCGAAGTTTGGTTTCTTTTTGGACAGAGGGTGTAAATACAGTTAATTATTATTTAAGTTATTTAAGAAATAAGAACATCTGAAATTCAGCCAACCTCAGTAGCAGAGTAGATAGCATCACCAATTTGCTATTAACAGACAGGCCCAAATCTAACTGAAACATGGATGTTTCTGAACCTAAGGTTATTTTCATCATATGGTGCAATACAAAAAACCATTTTTAGTCTCAAGAGCAGGGTTGCCCATCCAAAGTACTAATTGTTATAGGTTTCCACTTTTTTTTTTTATTTTTTGGAAGGAGGTGTGAGATTATCAGTTAAAAACTACAACAACAATAATAAAACAAAACCTCTTACACTGAGCTTGTCTCTCAGCTTCCTTCTTTTCATCAATATCTGCTTGGTCTTCAACAAATGTATCGTCTGAAGCTGGTTCTTCCCACTGATTTGGCTCTTCATCTGGGATAACCAACTCATAATCATTTTTGGGTGTAGGAAGGTCAGCTAAAGCTTTTCTTAATTGATTTCGTGTTTCACGCTAATAAAAAAAAAGTGAAAATCTTCATAATTAAAATGATTCTTATCTACATGCTTGTAATGTTCAATAAACTTAGCATTAATTTAATCAGTTTCCAATAAATAAGCATCAATCTATGTTTACAAAGATTAACAATGGTAATGAAAAGATAACTACAAAAAAGTCAATATCGAAACCTGCTCTACCAATGACATTTAGGCATCTTTCTCTACTAAAGTCCAACTAAAGAGACTGAGTATCATCAATTTCCTCGTATATACCCTCAAGGGGCATACAGAATACTAAGATACTAGTAGTACATAACGAGTTTAAATTAATAATTTCCCATTAACAATATTTTTCAAATTGGTCTGTTATCTGTCACAAGTAATGTGGGATCATATATTTTGGTCTTCTAAGGTACTTCTAATTATGTATTGCCCATCAAGAAAAGTTAAATTGCATCAATTCACCAAGATCTTACTATTCTTACAGGTGTCTTTCTAGACATCCAACATCTCTTTTGGTAGCCTTTCTTCCTCCGTTCTGTTCAAGTAACCATACCCTGAAATTAGCTCTATTCACATGTTACTGAATGTTAATGTCACATTCCTAATGTTTTCATTTTTAATATGATTTCCCACTGATGCCATCCCATCTGTGAAAAAAATAAAAATAAAAATACTGTGTCACTGTTAATTCATAACAATAAATTGTCTCCGATCTTAATACAATCAAACTAAGATTACACAAAATGAGTTTATTAAAACAAACCAAAGAAACATTTAAATTCCATACAGTTTCATATAGTAAATGGAATGTCCACTATAAAATAAATATTGAACTGTAACAGAATAAAAACATAATAACAATTTTAGCAATAATTACTAAAATTATTATTCAATTTATTTATTTATTTATTTTTTATTTATTTTTATTTTTTTTTTAAGTTCTGTTGGCTCTCACTACACCAAAAACTGTTATAGCAAATGCTCACTCTAACAAATTCTGATAAGATCCAACCAAATCCCCATTGGTACCATGATATGCCTAAAGAAATGTACTATAACAAACCATCCACAATAATAAACTGTTCCTGTGGCCCTTACAGAAACATATTATTTAACATATTAAAAGAAAAACAAATACCAAATAATATCCTAAAAGCTGTCACAAGTATATATGAAAATAATCAAATACAAATAAGATTAAATCATGAGCTATCATATACAAGAGAGATAAACCAAGGGGTCTGACAGGGATGTCCCCTCTCAGCAACTCTTTTTAATATCTACTTAAATGAAATAATAATAAAATGGAGTAAAAATTTACATCAAGGAATTAAACTTTCACCTACAGTTAACTTAAACACTCTCCTCTTTGCAGACGACCAAATAATAATTACAAATTCTGAAGATAACTTACAGAAAGCTATTTTAAATCTAAATGAGATATCCAAAGATTATGGTATGATAATATCAACGGAAAAATCAAAAACTATGGCCTTTAAAGGACAAGATCCAGCAAGAACTAAAATAGTATTAGATAACATGATCTTAGAACAGGTGAATTCATTTAACTACCTAGGATGTATGATCACTTATGTAAATGAAAAAGATATAAACATAAAAATTGCAAAATATTTAAAAATAACAGGAGTCTTCTTCTTATTGTGCTATCTTCTATCGAAGGTCAGCGACCATCTTGGCGAACAAACCGCGCTCTTGTGCTAATCTGAGCAGTTGTGCACTGCTCTTTCCTGTCCACGTCTTGATGTTGTCAAACCATGATATTCTTTTTCTTCCTCTAGTTCCTTTGCCATCAATTCTTCCTACCAAAATAGTTTGTAGAAGTTGGTATTTGCTGTTTCTCATGATGTGTCCAAGATATGATGTTTTTCGTTTCTTGATTATTTGTACAAGATGTTTAGCTTTGCCAATGGCTTTTAAGACATCTTCATTGGTAATTTTTTCTGTCCATGATATCTTTAGCATTCTTCTGTATAGCCACATCTCAAAGGCTTCGATTTTCTTGATGGTTGTCGCCTTCAATGTCCACGTTTCAACTCCATAGAGCAGAATAGACCACACGTAGCATTTCAGCATTCGGCATATTTAAACCAAACCTAGTTCAAAAACAAACCAGGTTAAAAGTATACAATACACTAGCCCTACCGGTCTTAATGTATGGAAGCAAAATCTGGACAATAAAACAAAAAGACAAACAAAGATTAACAACAGCAGAAATGAAGTTTATGAGAAAAACTGCAAAGTATACCCTATTTGATCACAAAAGAAACGAAGATATTATGAAAGAATTAAACCAAGAACCAGTAATTGAAAAAATTAAAAAATATAAACATAGATGGATGGAACACTTTCAAAGAATGAAAACAGAAAGATTACCAAAACAAGCCTTAAAGTACAAGCCATTAGGAAAAAGAAAACCAGGACGTCCTCTTAAACGATTCAACGATGACTTCTAAGGCCGGAACAGGCCATACTAGGCCTAAATCCTTGATACGTATGATGATGATGATGTAGCCCTTACAAGTTTGTTATAGTAAGAGTAGACTGTCTGTAAAACTTAATAATGAAAAAGTGTTTTTCCATTCCAGAGTAGAAACAATTTATGTGCCAGATTAATAAAAGTTCAGTTTCACATACCTTAAAAGACTTGGCATTGCGATTATCATCAAAACCTAAATGGTCCTCAGGATTAATATTTAATCCATCTCGAAGTGGTGTATTTCCAATAATTTGTCCTCTTCCTCCTGGTAAAGGTGTTCTGTCTCTGGCTGGAGTAAGGCCTACAAATTAAAAAACTTGATTACACAACAATATAAACTGTGAAACACATAAATGCACAAATATTGCAATTTTTCTGAATCCTTGACTTGAATGTAAGATGGTTCCCTAAATTTGATCTCATACGGAAAAGAGATCTATAAATCTAAAACAAGTTACACTGCGTTCCAAATTTAATTGCTAAATTATTTCACATACCTTCACACTCTCTCACATAACTGAAATAAAAGTAAAATTATGTAATTTCAGTTTTCTTGAAATGCGATTTATTGCTTATAATCAAGATTCAGAGGAAGCTGCTTGTAGAAACGGTGTTCTCAAGATCTGTGGTGACTTGGTGGATCTAATGAAGTAAATATTAATTATAAAAAACTATTTATAATTAATATTTAGAATATTAATTAGCTTGCCTGATTGATTGTTACTTCTTACACCACAACTATAGAATAACACATATGCCGCAGTAAATAAGTTTATTATTATGTAAATATTTCATCTTATGTATCATTCATCAGTACAACTGATGAACAACAACAGGAACTGAATTAAAAAAAAAAAAAAAAAAAACAGTACTGCGCATGCTTAAATTGGAATCCCTCTATGTATACAGTCATGTGATCATGGATTAAAAACTACTGGACCGAAATTCAAATTACTTAAATTAAAATATAGCAGATAAATTATTGAATACAACTGAGGATAACAATTTCCCAAACTTTTGGAATAGTGAGACAGTCATTTCGATTAAGATTAGGTCTATGAAGTTCAACAGTTTCTTTATCCTGTGGTTAGCATTTTCAATTCCCTGTTGTGCAAGACCAGATTTGTGAGTTTTGATAAGGCATATGTAGTCTTGTTGTTCAAGATATGTTTATTTATAGATCTTCCTGTTTGTCAATAGTTACACAAGTTACATGAACATAGTACTTGGTATATGTCAGATAGTATCAATGGTGATAGTTTGTATTTTGGAGAAGGTAGCAAGTTGTGAATTTGGTTGATGGGTTTGTGGGTAGCAATGAGTTGATATTTTCTCATAATTTTTGCCATACGTTCAGAGATGACTTTAATATATGGAATGGAAGTCCTGTGGGCTTCTTCTTGCCTGGATTGATTTATAGGAAAGTGGGTAATTGTTTTTTTTGGGTTGTTATTGGATTATATCCATTTAGTAAGGCTGGGGTGGATGGCGAGCTGATGTATTATAATATAAAGACCTGAAAAAGTTGGTTTTCAGTAGACAGAAGTGGAAATGGATTCATCTGGTTTGCACTGGATGTGTACATAAAAGGAAATACCTGCTAATGATTTCTTTTGTAGTGTGAACTAGATATGAGGAAGCAGGGTGTTGATTTTTTGTAGAAATGAGTAGAGTTCAGGTTCTGTGTGACTCCAAACTGCAAAGATGATGTCAATCTTTGCAGTTTTCAGTCCAACTGCCTTTGACTGAGACCAGTTAACACAACTTCAATTAGAAAACTTTTACGAATTATTTGAGTGGATTTTCCAACAAGAATATACAGGGTTATTATGAAGTCCTTGTGCAATTTTAAAATTTCATAATTTCCATTCTATACGAGATAAAACAATCTGAAAAATGGATAAGTGAAACAATTTATTACAGTTTTGCATATACATTTATTCTTGGACTTGTTAAATATCAACATGTCATTAGATATCAAATATCTGTTGGATTTCTGCTCAGGACATGGACTGGTTATTACTAACACCATTTTCCAACATAAAAATTTGCACAAATTCACATGGAGAAAAGAGGCAAGGAATAAGAAAAGTCTCATTGATTATGTTATTGTTGATAGTGATGTTTTCTCCCTGGTGCAGGACACCAGAGTGCACAGAGGATTTGAAATTGGAAGTGATCACTATTTGGTCTTGAGCAGGATAAAATTGGATTTCATATTGAAAAAAAAATAACATGTAAGAAAGTTTTAAAGCAAATAAAAGTTGAGCAGCTCTCAGATGCGAACTGTAGACTAAAATACACAAAGATTATTGAAGAAAAAATGCAAGAGTTTGAGAACAGGAATCAAACCTTGGAGATTCAGTGGCAAACTCTGAAGAAAACATTGACTGATTCTGCCAGAGAGGCATGTGGTGAGGTTGTCTGCAAGGATAAAAAATTCAGAACTCCCTGGTGAATACAGGAAGTTAAAGAGGCAGTGAAGGAAAAGAAGAAAGCATATCAAAAGTTCCTGGCAAATAAGTCAGCTTGTGCTCTTAGAGAATACAGAGACAAATGCAAGAATGCTAAACAGTGTGTAAAACTTTCTAAACAAAAGTCATGGGAGGACTTTGGCAAGAATATAGAAAATAAATATCAATAAGGTGGCAAAATATTCTGGAGGTTGTTGAAAAACGTTAGGAATGGAGAAAAGAATGCTGTAAAAGGAGTTAGAGATGATAAAGGTGACACGAAAACGGGAGAAAAAGATATCCTTGAAGTATGGAGTAATTACTTTGAAAAACTGCTAAATGAAACAAGCAGTGATGACAGCACAGTGGTAAAAAACACTGACCAGGCATGCAGTCAGGAATACATATCTATACTTGAAGTAGAAAAAGCCATCAAAGGCTTGAAATGTTTAAAGGCAGCAGGAGTAGATGATATTCGACCAGAAATGCTGAAGTGTGGTGGTATAAGAGTCTTGCAGTGGCTGCACTGCATAGTTCAGAAAGCCTGGACAGAGGGACGAATTCCCGATGATTGGAGTACAGCTCTCATAGTACCCATATATAAAAAGGGAAATAAAACTGAATATGAGAATTACAGAGGTATTTCCCTATTGAGAGTTCCTGGCAAGATCTATGCAAGTATACTTGAGAAACGGTTGAGAAGAGTTGTGGAAGAAAAGCTTGGTGAAGAACAAGCTAGATTCAGGCCAAATTGAGGCTGTCAGGATCAGATCTTCACTTTACGACAAATAGTCGAGAAAGCATGGGAATATAACAGAGATCTGTATTTAAGTTTTGTCGATTTGGAAAAGGCATATGACAAGGTGCCAAGAGAGAAGCTATTCAATATGCTACAGTTATATGGTGTCAATGGGGCATTATATCAAGCAATAGTTAGTCTTTATTTGAATTGTAAGTCAGCAGTCAGAATTGAAGGAAGTACAGGAAGATGGTTTAATGTTAAATCTGGTGTGAGACAAGGATGTACATTATCCCCTCTGTTATTCATTATCAATATGGATCACATTATGAAGGAAAGTGGTATTAAACATGATATCAAAATTGGAGATGTTAATGTCAACTCTTTGCTTTATGCAGATGATGTTATACTTCTAAATAAATCCACTACAAGTCTGCAAGATTCTCTGACTAAATTGAATAACTGTTGTAATAGATATGGTATGAAGGTCAGCAATAAAAAGACAAAGACAATGAAAATAGACAGAATCATTGAAAATGTCAACTGTGTTGTGAATGGAGAACCTGTGGAACAAGTAAAACATTTCAGTTACTTACGCACGATTTTTAGTGAAGATGGTAAATTAAATATGGAAATAGACAAGAATCAACAAAGCTGCTATGGTAGGAAGTCAACTGAATAAATTCATATGAAATAAGAGAGAAATTAGTCGGAACACTAAATTAACTGTATACAAGACAGTGCTCGAACCAGTTTTAACTTATGGATCTGAGAGCTGGGTCAGAAGTAAAACACTTGACCAAAGACTAGAAATGCAGATATGAGAGTCCTGAGAAAGATTAGGGGTGTGAACAGATGGCATCAATGGCAATACCATATTAAAAACGAGAATATTAGGAAAGAACTTGACATTGTCAGCATCCAGGAATGCATTAGCAGAGCTAATCTCAGGTGGTATGGTCATTTAAACAGAATGGGCAAAGAAAGATTATCAAAACAAGTGTTCTCTGCCAGGTTTGCAGCAAAGACGAATCCAGAGGAAGACCAAGATATAGGTGGATTGATACGGTACAAAGTGCCTTAGATGATAGAAATATAAAATCTGATAATGCTGGAGTCTTGACAAGTAACAGACTGATTTGGAGGAAAATTGTAGATAGGAAGTTAGTAATGATGTAATTTTTTTCATGTAGTAATATCGTATCCTGTACACCCCTTGAGGGTACATGGCAGGAATTTGATGATGATGAGATAACATCCTGAAGTTCTACAAATACATTCTACAGTTGATTTTCAGTAATACTTTGAATCACATTAGCTATCCTGGTCCATAGATCATCTAAAGAGTGAGGTTTTGTTTTTGAATAAACTATAGTCTTAACATATCCTCATAAAAAAATCCAACAGGTTGAAATCTGGTGAACATGGTGACCAAGATCAGTCCACCTCTTCCAATCCACTTGTCAGGAAAATTTTCATTTAAAAAGTGCCTAACACTCAGAGCAAAGTGACAGTTGCACCATCTTGCTGATACGTTGTATCACCTGTAAGTGCTAAATGTGTTAGTTCAGGAATAAAGTACAGGAATACAGCATTTTCAACTAGCTCTCACTTTTAACTGCCCATCCTTCAAAAAAAGCAAGCTAATTATGTGATTATTTCCTCATACACATCGGACCTTAAAGGAATTTCCTTCACTTCCCTCAACTTCCTGTGGCCTTTCATTGCCTCATTCATATACAGCAGTTATGTCTATTGACCTTACCACTATTGTGAAATCCTGCTTGTCAGAAAACAGGAATTTTATGCAATGTTGAGTCAGGAATACCCAGCTCCAAAGATACCCGTTTTACTGATATCCATAGACATGCAATAAAGGACTGTTCTACAGATGCCACACTTTCCTCACTTAAATTTGGCTTTCCAGATTGTGTTTATCATTGACAGAACCTCTTTCTTTAAATTTAGCAATATAGATTCCTGTATGGTGCATTTTTGTTGTAATTGGTTATAAATCTTTGTTATATCTTTATAATAAATATTAATAAATTATTGTTGTATAATGAAACCTGTGGAGCATTCATGACTAAACATACACACGTAACCACAGTAATAAGATTTTTTAATAAGTAAATATTTCATCCTAAGTATCATAGGACACCGTCAGTACAGTTAATTCAAACAATACTGGGAATCACACAGAATTAGGGCATATGCTTACAAATTTACTTATTAAAAAATCTTATTACTGTGGTTACGTGTGTATGTTTAGTCACTAATAAATCTTTACTACAAAAAGAGATATCAAAATTTCCTGATAATAAGTCAGCAAACAGCCTCAGAGAACATACAGAAAAATATGCATGGAAGCTAATCTATATGGTACTAAAATGAAAGTCGCAACTAGGCTACTTGTATATAGAGGCTGTTAGACTCCATATGACGATGTCTCGTGTTACCTTTCTTACACCTGGAGTGAAGCAAGACAGATGTAGAAAAAACTTTCTACATCTATCTCTGATCCAGAGTATTTTATTAATAAGGTGATACAACACCTTTTTTGGCTACTTGTATATGGAAAATATATGATTCCTTGCATGAATTCAACCTTATTATCCTTCTAGGTCTGGCTCCCACTGATGGTGGCTTGCTTCCTGAGGAGTAGAGAGGTACTCTTGGTGGCTGGTTTTTGCATGTCGTTGGGTGGAGCCACCTTTAATATACCTCATTAAGGGTCAAAACTGATCTGGATAGTGATGTTTCCCATAATGTATAACAACATACATGTCCTAAAGGAAGCATGTTTTGCATTAAGGAATACTAAGGCAACTGATGTAAAGCCAACAGTCTCTCTACATAATTAGTCTAGTTATAAAGATACTAGACTAATTAAGAAAAAAGCAAACAAAGTTTGCATGTCACATGCAAACTTTGTTTGCTTTTACACTTTGCTGAAGGATTAAACAAGAATGTAATTTCTTAGCAAGTATAATTTACTTTCTAACCAAATAAAAACTTTCTAAATGACATAGGTGAGAGGTGGGTTATCAGCCCTCAATAGATAAGAATGAGTAAGATGATTATGACCTATGCAAAGCCTGGCAAATACAATTCACCTCTAATCTATTTCAATATAGACTAGACTGCCAATGCTTAATTTCAATCTCATGCAATTTCTTTTTAGTGCTTCCTGCAGAATGACTACCACTGATTAACTTTACTCTTACCAAGTGTCTATAGTTGATATAGGGAACTGATAAACAATATGTAGAGAAAGTACAAGCTGATCTAGCAACTACACTGAATCATTTCTCTTGATTCCAATGTGGCTGGGTACAGTAGCGCACTCAGGATTTAATCTTGGAGGGGGGAGGGCGAGTTGAGTAGACAATTTGAGAATGCACACTACATTTCATACGACCTATAATTGAGCATCTGCAGTGATTGCCAATACATGATACCTGTGATCTCCTCTGGCCAGACTCGGGCAAACGAAGTAGCGCTCCGTCTGCAAGAGCACTACTTCGTTCGCCCTTTGCGTTCACAGCTGCTGGGATTCCCACTTTATGTGACCACTTATTCATAAGTAGTATAGAAATATAAGACACAACATAAATTTAAAAAAAAAAAAAAAAAGAATTTTAATTAGGAAAAGATTTTGGAAAATTTTCTAGTGTTTTTTTCCCATTTTCTTTTGAGGGAGGGGGGGCAGTTCCCCTTGGACCCTTCCTTGGGTAGCCAACACAATCAAACATCAAAATTAAGGCTTCTCATTTGATACAATAATTGTAGATCATCATAAAGCACTTGATGTGCAAGAGAACAGAAGAGAAAATATATGTAAAAAACTCAACAGGTCTGTCATATATCATAGATTTTTGGTAGTGGTTTTCTTTTGTGTTTGTATAAGCACAAGCTGGATGGCATGCAGTACAGTTATTGCATTCAAGTGGAATTTCAATGAAGACAATACTCTCAAGGAAAACAGCTGCAACAGATATCACAGATTTTTTTAATACATATTGTAAAATTTTTCTCTCTTATTTTATTCTTATTATTTTACTCTATATTTAGTCTATATTCTCTTATTTTTACCTCTTGATTATTCATAATTATACTAAAACTTTATCTTCAATCTTAATTCTCTTAACTTCACTATCTCTCTTGGCCGATCTATACTTACAAGAATGATGCTAGTGGTTTGTGGGACAAAGGAATTACTAATGGCGGATACCTATTCCTTTGTCTCACACTGGTTCTAATTCTTTTTTCGGATTCAGAGAAAATTTATTTTTCACTGTGCCACCCCGAATCCTAGATTAACAGATAGTGTAAAATTGAGGAACCAGAACACAGTTTAGCATACAATCTTACGTTATTAGGAGTTACGTTTGCAGTCGTAGCCTCTCTATAATTTAATCTCCCGCTGCAAAACATTTAATTCAATTGAAACATTGTACATTCTATGAATTCACTCTTAATATATAATCTGCAATTGCTAATGAATGAGACTAATTTACTTAGATTCTCAATATCTATCTTAGCATGCATGACAAAGAACTTCAGTTAAGGCTTACAATTTGAAAAGTTACACTTATTCATTAATACTAAGGATGATTATTAGCTGAATTACTAAACTAGCTTCATGTGCTCTTATACAATTTCTTCTCACAAAATTCTCATAACCCTTTCTATCATTAAAAGACAATTCTTAGGCTCCATGTGCTCTCAATTAATTTACTTAACAAAATACTCAAAACTCTCATTATTACTTTATCAATCAAAGAAAACTTTCTCTAGAGTCCTTCCTAAATTTTACATATATCCTTCTAATACACATATACACATATTAAGACATGGATTGTACGTTACCAATTGCTGGGGAATTATCTGGCCAATTACTTTTGACACCACATTCCTTCTGCTTTCTCTGAGGCAATCTTCATAGGTTCCAATCTGCACTTACTTCTGCCACCGAAAATAGGTAGACGTTGTTCCATGGTGAACTCGTTCAACATCATAACGACATTTCTGTAAGCATCGGTGAATACCTTCTGCTGGGCTGGTCGCCGACCGGTAAATTGTTGGGAAATCTATGGCAAAGTTCCTCCGTCATTGTCTCGAATCCACAGGGAATGAGGGGACGTCACGAGGAGGCTACATACACATCAGCAAGACCGCCCGAAAACTCCAGAGTGAAACTCTGCACAAGAGTAAGTCTAAAACTCAGCCTAAAGAACAAGAGCACAAGGGGGTCTCCTAGACGCTGCACGACTTTTTAAATTGCGCGCCACACGTTCACTTCATGTCATCGATTACTCCTCCCATTTTCTCAGCGTCACCTCACGTCACCCAGTACTGCGTGCCACACACGGAAATCTTAGCCCACTCTTCTGCGCGTATGGGGGGGGGCTTACTTGCTTATGAAAGGGTGCACCTGTACTCTTTGATGCATGTGTTTCGATTCCGGCCATTTCATTTTAATTGGATTATCTCTTTCTCCCAGCAATTAACAAGTACTTACACTTAAGCAGTTTAGCAATTCTCAATACTTTATAATATCACATATTAAATGAAGGATTCTCAGCTTAGTAACATTTTAGTGAAATTTACAAGTCTAATACATTCTGGTACATCAATAATTGATTCAAAATTGCAAGCACATGTTAAGTCTGAAGGAAACGTAAATTAATTTGATTTTTGTTTAATTCAGAACTTAACAATATATTTATATTGGACCCACACATGAAAGGTCACAAGACTTATAGTAGATCAATGCCATGTGTTGGCACTCGAATCTGATCTCAAACTGTCCATACTAACATAAACATATAAGAAATCAGAGTACTTTGCTCTGCATGTGTTAAACAGCTGCAGGTAGACTGATGATGGAGCATGCGATAGAGGCTATGTGATAGAGTGTAAACCTGCCATGGAAGAGTACTATCATGCTTGGTGCAGATGATGGTGTCAACATTCACAGAAGCAGCTTAAATAATCTCTTTCACAGAAAAAAATGGGATCTTAGGCAAGGACCTTATTTTTATGGTATAGTTAAGTGACTTCTGTTGAAGTGACACAGTAAGTTTATCTGCTTCAGTATAAAGGCTTTGAATGGGCAAAGTGAAAATTGCATCAGTAGCTGTTTTTACATCATTATCTTTGATAATGGATAGGATCCAACCATTGATGGAAAGTTGCTTTTGCAAAAATGCACAGAATTGGGGGGGCTCATAATCAAGCTTTGGGTGAATATGCATGATAAAGGCAAAACACAGAACATCGATCAGTACCCATTCTGTGGAGGATAGAGCATGAAGGATATTCAATGCTCTTTTGCACTTTTCTCTTAGTGATGAATGTGTACAAGGCATGTCAGCTTTCAAAAATGAGTCCCAAGAACCTGGATTAAACTAAATTTATTATAACTGTGAGAGAGAGTGAGAAGAACCAGCTTACTCCTGTGCATGCCAGAGGTGGAAGCATGAAAAAGAAATACAAAAGATTAAAACTGAGCCAAATATCTCATATCAGGATTCAAAGAGGAAGCTAGCTACCACACCTATCCTGAAATCCTCTTACTGAGAAATTTATTATAAATGTGATATGACCTCTCTATTGTTTCTGCCTTAATGTCACCACCTCTGGGTCTGCCTCCCACTGACGAGACCTCAATAAAGGTCGAAACCAGTCTGGGTAGTGGCCCTTCCCTCAATGCATAGCATTATACATGCCTGCAAGAACATGTGCTTTGCATGGTGGGAGATACTGAGACAAGGAGGGATGAGAGCTTGGTCCACCTTTGCTTCGAGTTGCCAACAGTTGCACCATCTTGCTACAGTCCTGAAGATATTTTCAGGCACAAACTTTGTTTGCTCACACTTGGATAAAGGATTAAACTAAATTTATTATAGTCTAACCAAGTGCAAAATAAACTTCCAACATCTCTCACAGTTAATGTATTCAGATTTCTTTGCAGAGCAAGACTTATCATTATCCTTTATATTATGACATTGGACAAAAGATGGTAGAGAGCAGTTTTAGCATATCTGTATTATTGACATTTCTAATATAGTTATAGTTTATAATATTTCATGTTCTTGTAATTTCTTAAATAGAGCAAACATAGGACCTTCATTCCCCATTCAACCAAAAACCCCATCCTTATCCAAGCCCCAATTCTCCTAAAAATATGCCTCTGAAAACAAGACGAAAATGCACACATCCGATGGCTAAAAATTGGAAACCAACTTTTCATTCAGCTTACAATACAGCACTAAATAAGAGTGTAAAAAAAAGTAATTAACAATTCCAAAGCAGACCTCATAAGAATGAAATGCCATAAGCTTGCATTTTGCACAACTGGCTGATGTGGCGCGCGCACGCACGCACGCGCACACACACACACACACACACACACACACACACACACACACACACACACACACACACACACACACACACACACACACACACACACACACAGCAGCAGCTACTAATCTGGCACAACTAATAGAAACAACAGTTCTGCTCTTCCCTGTTTCCAACTCTTTCACATACTGATGAAAGAGGTGGAAATGTACATATGATGGTACATAGTAACCTCAAATTCTTGTTTAGACAAATGAAGCAAATTACCTCCTCCACTATCACAAACTGCCCATCACATGCCTCTCTGATCTTTTGCCAGAAGAACATTAAGAAAATCCTGCTTAATCTTGATACTAATAAAGCTTCTGGTGCAGATGGTATTCATCTAGATGTTCTCAAAAAGCTTGTGCCCCAGAATTAACACCCATCATATACCGCCTACATACGGGGGTGGCCTGAAAAGTTCTTGGCCTAACAATGAAAAAACAAATTTATAATTTCAAAATTATTTTTATTTTTCAACATAATCTCCCTTAAGACTAATACATTTATTCCAGCGATGCTCCAGCACCATTATACCTTTCCTGTAGTGGTTCTCAGTATGATCGGCAAAATACCCCTCTAAAGCAGCAATGACCTCTTGTTTCGAAGAAAAACACTGACCAGCAAGGAAGAGTTTTAGTTTTGGGAAGAGACAGAAGTCAGAGGGAGCCAAATCTGAGGAATAGGGTGGATGTTCCAACAATTCATAGTGCAGATCCCTTAATTTTCCCATTGCCAAAACACCTTTGTGGGCAGGTGCATTCTCCTGATGAAAAATGATTTTTTTCTTCTGCACATCGGGTATTTTCGTCTAGTCTGGTTACAAGATCGGAATAATATTCCCAGGTTATTGTTTTACCCATTTCAAGATAATTAATAAACAAAATAAACATCCCAAAACACCGACGCCATGACCTTTCCTGCTGATGGAACCGACTTTGTCTTCTTTGGCACTGATCAACCAGCTTCTGTCCAAAGCTTTTTCATTTGCGATTCTTGATGCAAAATGTATCCTACACATTCTTTTGAAATGCCTATAGTCTCAGCAATTTCAAGCATTCTGACTTACAGGTCATCCAATACCATATCGTGCACTTGATCAATGATTTCTGCTGCTGTTACACTTTTTGGACATCCTTCACATGGATCATCTTCAAGGCTGGTACAGCCGTTTAAACTTGGCAGCCCATTTCTTAATTGCCGATAATGAAGGAGAAGAGTGTCGATAAACTTTTATGAACTTCGCATGAATTTCTTTTGGTGTTAAATCTTCTTTTACAAAGAATTTTATAACCGCACAATACTTAATTTTATCCATTTCAAGGAATATAGACAACACTTTTGCTTCAGACAGCGGTATTAAAAAAAACTACTTGATAGAATGACTTGCAATTTCACATGGATGCTTATGACAGATTACCAGCTTAGGAAAAAAAAACTAAAAAATCTTGCCAATAGTGTTGCCATCTATAGCTGAGCCTGAGAACTTTTCAGACCACCCTCGTAAGCTGTTATATTCATTTGCCATCTACTCAATAAAATGGAAGCAAGCCTTTATTCAGCATGTACCAAAAAGGAAGACAAAAGACAGCAATCAGATTGCTGCACTTCAGTACTAATCAAATGGGGGGGGGGGATTGAGACATTTTGCCCTTTTCTCAGAAATCATCATGTCTGGTAAATTACCAAAGCTGTGGCGGGAAACCAAAATAATTGCCGCGACCAAACCAGAGAAAGATCCAAATGAAGTGAAAAACCTACGACTCATCTCCTTGCTTTGCACCACCTTTAAGCTCTTTGAAAGAATTCTCCTTAAAAGAATTTCACCACTCATCGAAAGAGTACTGCCGACTGAACAAGCTGGCTTCAGGCCAGGAAGAAGTTGCTGTGACCAGGTCCTGGCCCTGACTGACAACTCAAATTGAAGCAGGCTTCCAGAAGAAACTTAAATCTGGAGCCACTTTCATTGACCTAATATCTGCTTATGAGACTGTCTGGATCAGGGGCCTCCTCCTAAAACTAGGAAATATTATAAAGTGTAAAAAAACGCTACAACTTTTGAATCTATTCTCTCCAACAGAAAGATCCAGGTTCATATTGGTGGAAAAAAGAGCAGGCCCAGATTCCTTCACAATGGTCTTCCTCAGGGCTCTGTGTTATCCCCTATACTTTTTACCATCTATGTGTATGATCTACCTCATACCAGATCAAGCAAGTATATGTACACTTATGACCTAGCAATCTTACATCAATCCACCTCCTTTATCAACCTTGAACACAGACCTGAACACCCTGGAAGAGTACTTCAAGCAGTGGTACTTGAAACCAAATCCAATGAAAACAGTGTCCTCAGTATTGCACCTGTACAATGCAGAGGCAAATCGACAACTCAACCTTTCCTTCTATGAAAAAATGGTAGAACACGAGCCTCACCCAAAATACCTTGGAGTGAGCCTGGACAGAAACCTAACCTATAAAAGGCACATCATCAACCTCTCCAATAAAATTAAAACCAGAAATAACATCATTTCAAGGCATGCTGGAACAACCTGGGGCTGTGGTGCAGAAGTCCTAAGGTCGTCTGCACTAGCCCTCACATTCTCTGCAGCAGAATATTCTGCCCTTGTCTGGGAAAGAAGTACACACACTAACATTATAGACACCCAGCTGAACTCTACCATGCACACAATTAGTGGGACAGTGAGAAGCACCCCTCTCTCTTGGCTGCCTGTTCTATCCAACATTGTTCCACCACACAAACGGAGAAGACAAGCTTCGATTAAGGAATTTAATAAAGCAATGAGCAACCCACTCCTAACCCTACACCAGACTCTCATAAACCCACCTAGTCTTCACCTCAAATCTAGAAAGCCTCTCTGGTCCATGGACGAACTCTCTTCAGCTGCGCTGCCATCAATATCTGACATATGGAGAGAATACTGGTCCAACAATCTCCAAACAAACGGCTTCCTGGTAGAAGATCCCTGTGCTCCACAGCCTGGTTTTGATCTTCCTAGGAAGATTTGGCCATCCCTAAACAGGATCAGAACTAGTCAGGGCAGATGTGGCTATCATAAATGGGGGCTGTCAGATCACCCTTATTGTGATTGTTCTCCCGTGGCTCAGACGATTACTCATATTGTGTACGACTGCTCAAGGTGCTAATTTCACGGTGGTGGCTAACAAGACATCCACAAGGTGACGGATGAGGCCTTGAATTGGCTTTCCAGCCTGGACCTTGATCTGTAGTTGGTATGATGGTGACAGTGGATATGGAGGAAACAGAACATCATGGTCCCATCTCACCACGAAGACGTTATTCTTGTAGTTACTCTCATAGTACTCGTCATAGTATCAGCAGAACTCCTCATGTTAGATGATGATACAGTGTGAAATGGGCTTCCTCTGATGGATCAAGTTTTCTCACACAAGACACAACTGCTCTCTACTTAAACCTCGGATACAGCTACTTTTATGTTGTGAAGTGTTGTGAGAACATGCAGCCTTGTCATACTTGGTGCAGCAGGACAATAATTGTCCCTGGCTTAATTATGACAAGTTACTTTTGCTTTATATTAAAAAAAAAAAAGAAAAAGGAAAGACTTAGAAAAATTGGATAAAATTATTACGGAGAAAAATTATTTGCCACAGCAAATATTTAATATGGATGAGATGTCCTTGTTTCGAAAAAAAATGCCCGAGTGGACATTCATCCACAAAAAGCTAAAATCTATACCTAGTTTCAAATCTCTTAATGCCCGTATTAAGATTCTGTTAGGGGTAATGTGGCTGGATATAAACTGAAACCATTTGTGATATGGCGCAGTAAGAATCTACGAATCTTCAAAAACATTAGGAAGCATACTCCTAGTTCATTATCGGAGCAATAAGAAGTTGTGGATGACTCAAAAATTGTTTGAGGAAGCCTTAATCAACCGTTATGTGAGTGAAATAAAAAGCTATCGTGTGAAAGAAAATCTACAATTTAAAATTTTATTAATTCTAGATAATGCTCCAGGTCATCCATCTTATAGCAGTGATCTTAACCAAGTTCAAGGTCATGTTTCTCCCGCCAAGCACTACTTCATTAATCTAACCAATGGATCACAGTTCTTGCAGTGTTTAAGGCTTATTATCTATGGAGACCTTTTTCACAAGCCATTTCTGCTACTGAAGGAAATGACCAAACTCGCATGCAATTCTGGAAAACATTCAACATTTATCATGCTATTAAAAATATTGCAATGGCCTGGAACGAAGTGACCTCTCAATGTATGAGTGGCATATGGAAAAGACATTAAAAAGATTTGTGCATGATTTTGAAAGCTTGTGATAGTGGGCCAAGCAAACGATCTGAATCTCGAAGTGCATGATGACGATATAATTCAACTCATAGAAAGTTCCCCTGAAGAGTTGACCAAGGAAGAATTGGTGGAGGAACAACTATTGCAGAAGAGGAAAAACGAGAAACAGAAGAGGTAGTTAAACAATTTACAGTGAAGGGTCTTGCAGAAATGTTCTTTGCAGTTATTGATGTTGCCAAAATGGCTGAAAACACGGACCCCAATGTTGAACGCTACTTAATAATAGAAATGAAAGTACATGATGCGTTTGCTTGCTATGATCAAATTATCAGAGGGAGCCAAATCTGGGGAATAGGGTGGATGTTCTAACAATTCATAGTGCAGATCTTGTAATTTTCCCCATTGCAAAACACCTTTGTAGGCAAGTGCATTGTCCTGATGAAAGATGATTTTTTTTTCCCCTGCAAACTGGAGGAACAACTATTGCAGAAGAGGAAAAACGAGAAACAGACGAGGTAGTTAAACAATTTACAGTGAAGGGTCTTGCAGAAATGTTCTTTGCAGTTATTGATGTTGCCAAAATGGCTGAAAACACGGACCCCAATGTTGAACGCTACTTAATAATAGAAATGAAAGTACATGATGAGTTTGCTTGCTATGATCAAATTTATGATGAAGAAGAGGAATAAGCAAAGCGCATCGGACATTTTCATCAAAAAAACAAGGGTTACACCAGAAGAGCCACAGCCTGATTGTTTACACAGGGAAGGTAATCAAGATGTGATTGTGGAGGAAGATTTGGATGATTATTCTCCTGTTTTATAGTGGCAGTAACACACAGTACAGTTTTATAATAAGGTTTAAAAATTAAAATGTAATTTTAATTTTTATCTGGGTTCCGTTTTTAATAGCAGGTTCTGTTCCAGATGGAACGGAACTCAGATGTAAGTCTAGGGATGACTGTATTGATTTCTTCACCATTCTCAAATGGGGTTGAAGACAACTTAGTGAATTTTAATGCTATTAAAACTCAGTCTTGTCTTATTACTGGCAAGAAAATCCTACTTCATTCCCATTTACTTCTGACAATGTTCCAATATTCTTTCGAGTTCGTTTTCTCTTCCTGGGCTAACTGTTACATCCAGCTTATCATGGCACAAACATATTAATCAACAGTCTCCTCAGCCTCTAAAAAACTTGGTATTTTTGTTCAAAACATTACTTCTCTCTCTCTCTCTGCTCAATCCCCAACACTTTATAAATCTCAGATCTGACTAACCATGGAATATTCCCTAATAATTCTTAGTGATATACTGAAGAAGGCAATCCTGCTTAATGGGTGATCCCTCTCATGCACACTCCTTTCACCCACTTTCCATAGGCACTCCATTTTTGCACTATCCCTTTTCTATAGTTACTTTCATGGGCACTGCTACAGTGAACTGGCCACTAATATTCTTCCACTTTCTTCTAATTGTATGAGAACTAGAGTAGCCACTGGCTAAAAGCCATACACTGTCCAACTTTAAACATACTGAATAAACTTATCATTATCTTCCTATATTCCATCAACTATTCTTTGGAACAATCTTCCTCATACCGTTTTTCCCACTGAGTACAATCCTCAACTGTTTTCTAGGAAATTCATTACAAGTAGATTTGCAGGAATAATAAATACTTGTAGCCATTTTTTTTCATTAATAGATTTCCTCAAAATGTTTTGCTGTTCATATGGCTGACAGCATCTTTAGGAGGTTATTTAACATAATTAAAAATTGACAAAAAAAGTAAATGTTTCCCAACAGTTGCTATTTCTATAAATTGAAAAGACTGAATGATGCGTGCATATGTATGTGATTGCTGGCATAGGAAAGATCTTGAATGATATGCATATTAATTATAATTCCTAAATGTTGTGAAAGATCATTATTAGTTTCTATTTAGTGTGCCTTTTGAGCAAATGAGAAATCATTTGCTCAAAATCATCATATTAATATTAATTTTGATAATTTTGAGCAAGCATCCTCTAAGTAAGGCATGGAGGATTGCCAATTTATTTTGTGATGTTCTTTGAGGATGTATGCAGTGAGTCTAATTTTTTTTCCCTTCTATTCTTTTTCACAGATTTGGGAACTTTTCCAGTATGACTTATATGCATCTTTCACAAAGAATACGGAATCTTGTACACTCTATGACAGCATTTGCCAAATTTTTCCTATGACGGAACACTTTACAAATCTTGAAATTTTAAAGGAACACCTTGGTTAGAGTCGCAGCATTTAAAACCATTCCAGGCTCATATTAATATTAATTTTGATAATTTATCACGGGACATTATTTGGGAAACCCTGCTCTAGGATGTTTATAAAATGGAACTTTGTCTTTAGGGAAACATAGGAAATTTCGTAGAGTGTAAAATGGTTTCAATGCCATTCTGATGACTAATTTTAATATTTGGGCTATTTTCTTGATGTATTGCCAACATACGGTATGGATACCGTGTCTCTGTAATTAATTTCTGGGTTATGACAGAATGGTTCAGAAAATAAGTTTCTTTAGTGTACCTTATTTTGAGTAGTCATTCTGGAGAAACTGATTAAATAGGATTTCAAGTTCTTCTTTTCTTTTAATTTCATCATTTTTGAGTGCATTTAAAGCTTTTTTTTAAGTTTTCATGATATTTAATTTTTGTTGAGGTTAAGGGAATGAACCAGCTTGAAGGCACTTGCCTATGTGCATTTCTTTCCTGTAGACTTCTAATGATAACCCTCCAGCAATGTTTTTGTTGATAAAAATGTCTAGAATTGAAAATTTCCATCCTTTTCTACTTCACTATGAATCTGATTTTCAGCGTGCAATTATTCAGGAAATATACAAAATTTTCAAGGTCATTGTGGGTATGCTTCCAAATGATAAAGATTTCATAAATATATCTCCACGAGACATGTGGTTTTAAGGTCGCCTGTGCTACAGCAATTTTTTCGATTTATAAGTTGACGACAGGAGGCAATAAAGGTGAGCCCATTGCCTGACCATGTATTTGGTAACAAAATTTTTCTTTTCAAGTAAAGAACGAAGGTTTGAGGCAATGATGGAAGAGACTAGTGATGACAAGAGGAAATATATCTTCAAGAATATTTGATGCTTCTTCCACAGGGACACTGGTAAATAAGAAACTATGTCTAAATTAGCTAATATATCTGATGGGGAAATTTCATCATTATGATCATCATGTAACCTCAGGGTAATTATGATAATACTACATGAAAAAAGTTACACCATTACTAGCTTCCAATCAACAATTTTCCCACAAATTAATCTGTTATCTGTTAAGATTCCAATATTATCAGATCTTATATATCTGTCTTTTAAGGTGCTTTTTACTGTATTGATCCATCTACATCTTGGTCTTCCTCTCGGTCTTTCCCCTAACAAACTGACAAAGAACACTTGTTTTTCCTAATCTTTCCTCTCCCATTCTGTTTAAGTGACAATACCACCTGAGTTAGCTCTACTAACACATTCCTGAATGCAAACAATGGCAAGTTCTTCCCTAATATCCTCATTTTTAATGTGATACTACCATTGATGCCATCTGTTCACTCCAATGATCTTTCTCAAGACCTCTGATGTGAGAGTTCCAGTCTTTGATCAAGTTTTATTTCTAACTCAGCTCTCAGATCCATCAAATTGGTTTGAACACATGGGTGGTCTGAAAAGTTCTCGGCCTAACAATGAAAACAGGAATTTATAATTTCAAAATTATTTTTATTTTCCAGCAATCTCCATTAAGACTAATACATTTATTCCAGCGATGCTCCAGCACCATTATCGTATCCCTGTAGTGGTTCTCAGTAAGATCTGTAAAATATTCCTCTACAGCTGCAATCACCTTTTGATTCGAAGAAAACGCTGACCAGCAAGGAAGAGTTTTAGTTTTGGGAAGAGAGAGAAGTCAGAGGGAGCCAAATCTGGGGAATAGGGTGGATGTTCTAACAATTCATAGTGCAGATCTTGTAATTTTCCCCATTGCAAAACACCTTTGTAGGCAAGTGCATTGTCCTGATGAAAGATGATTTTTTTTCCCCTGCAAACCGGGTCGGTTCTCACGAATTTTTTTGTCTAGTATGGTTAAAAGATCGTAATAATATTCCCCGTTTATTGTTTTATCATTTTCAAGATAATTAATAAACAAAATGCCTTTAGCATCTCAAAACATCGATGCCATGATCTTGTCTTCTTTGGTACTCAACAACTGGCTTCTTTCCACTGTTTTGACTGCTGTTTGGATTCTGGTATGTACTGGTGAATCCAAGTCTCATCCATAGTAATAAATCAATGTACAAAATCAGTTTTATTCTTGTTAAAACGCTCCAAGCACTGTTCAGAGATTTTCATGCGAGTGCGTTTTTTTTCAGCATGGCACCCATCTCACGAAAAGTTTTTTCATTTGTAATTCTTCATGCAAAATACATCCTAAATGTTCTTTTGAAATGCCTATAGTCTCAGCAATTTCACGCATTCTGACTTGCCGGTCATCCAATACCATATCGTGCACTTGATCAATGAATTCTGGTGTTGTTACACTTTCTCTATCTCCTTCACGTGGATCATCTTCAAGGCTGGTACGGCCGCATTTAAACTCGGCAGCCCATTTCTTAATCGTCAAAAACGAAGGAGAAGAGCGCTGATAAACTTTCGTGCTGAATGAAATTCTTTTGGTGTTAAACCTTCTTTTACAAAGAATTTTATAACCACACGATACTCAATTTTATCCATTTTAGAGGATACAGACAAAACTTTGGTTTCTGACAGCAGTATAAAAAATACTTGATAGAATGACTTGCAATTTCACATGGATGCTTATGACAGATGTACCAACTTAGGAAAAAAATCTTGCCGATATTGTTGCCATTTAGGATTGAGGCCGAGAACTTTTCAGACCATTCATGTATATAGTTATTTTAGTGTTTTGACTAATTTCTATCCAACAAAATTAAAACAAGAAATAGAAATCTTGCAAGAACAACCTGGAGTTGTGGTGCTGATGTCTTAAGGTCATCTGTACTGGCCCTCGCATTCTCTGCAGTAGACTGTGTGCCTGTCTGAGAAAAGTGCACACACTAACATTATACACACCCAGCTAAACTCTACCATGTGCATAATTAGTGAGACACTGAGAAGCACCCTGTCCCCTGGCTACCTGTCTTATCTAACATTGCTCCACCATATATATGAAGAAGAAGACAAGCCTCGATTAAAGTATTTAAGAAAGTAATGAGTAACTTCTCCTGCCCCTGCACCAGATTCTTATAAATCCACCTTCGCCTAAAATCAAGAAACCCTTTCTGGTCCATGGTTGAGCTCTCTTCAGCTGCCTTACCATCAACATCTGACATGTGGAGAGAGAGAACACTGGTCCAGCAATCTTCCAACAAATAGTTTCCTGGTTGAAGATGCCTGTGCTCTGCAGCTCAGTTTATCTTTCTAGGAAGATTTGATCATCTATCAACAGGATCAGAACTAACCAGGGCAGATGTGGCTACCTAATGTATAAATGGAGATTGTCAGACCACCCTTATTGTGACTGTTCCCCTGTGGTCCAGACGATCACTCATATTGTAAATGACTGTCCAAGGTGCTAGTTTCATGGTGGTGGCCTCCAGGACATCCACGCAATGATAGAAGAGGTCCTGGATTGGCTTTCTGGTCTGGACATTGACCTGTAGCTGCTTTTGCCATAAGAATAAATAAAAATTTAGATCTTCACTAAAAATTGTGCCTAAAATAGCTAAAATGTTTTACTTATTTCTTAAGTTCACTGTTCAGGATAAAGTTGATGTTTTCAATGTTTTTGCCTAATTTCATTTCTTTGTCATTTTATTGCTGATTTTTATCCAAATTTATTATGACAGTTATTCAATTTAGCCAATGAATCTTGCACTTGTACTGGATTTATTCAGAAGTATAACATCATCTGCATAAAGTAAAGAGCCAAGATTAACATCATTCATTTTGATATCATATTTAATATTTCCACAAGGATGTTGGTAAATAAGGAACTCTGTCTAAACTAGCTAATATGCCTGATGGTGAATGTATATTTGAAACCTTATCTACAAAATGCATCAAGTTTTAATGTATGGAGATATTGTTTACATCACTTTGAAATCTGTAGCCTAATTTATGAATACAAATATTAACAACTGAGACAGACATTTTAAAGGTCTTATTTAAGCTACCATGCTATAATGTTTTCTGTCATTTTGCAAGAAGACTTTGTTTCCTTTCTGATCACCTACTTCCTGTGAAGATAGACACCTTTTAACTCTGCAAGTTCTCAAATAATGATCGTCTTTGCAGAATAGAATCTTATTGAGCAGCACTCAGTTCCAAAAATAAATAGATCATCAAAATATTCTCCAAATGGAAGATAATATAAGAAACACTTGAATGATATAAATTGGAACATTATTTTCAAAAAAGCACTTTTTGTTTTCACTTATGCATGCCCATGATAAAACAATTTCTAGACAAGATTAGATGGCACAAATAATTAACTTTATAAACTGTGGTGATCATAGCACAGCATATATTGTGGAACACAGAGATGTTCCTTGTAACATAGTGTAAAAATGTAAACCAATTTTTTTGTACTTTATTTATACATTTGTTACATAACATCCACCTTGTAGACATACAGATTTGGTGTTGGACATTATTCAACTTTTATTTTTTGTAGTATTTAAAAAACCAAAACAATAAATCATCAAAAATATATTTATTTAAAAGACTAATATATTTCACTGGATTTCAAACCAGCACCATCATCAGAGCACAACTACTTGTTATAATATAATGCAACAGGAAAAAATACCTAAAGCATTAATTTATAATTTTCTAAATTTTTTTTTTTTTTTTGCAATTGTTAGATTGAAGTTGATCTTAAGATGAGTGTCTCCCAAATTTTTGGTACGTTAAGGAGTGTTTTACAGCCACTGTTGACTCTAAAAAGTCTCTCTAACTTGTAACTCTATGACACAGTGGTTTTCTTTCAAAAGGGGTATTCTGCAAAACACATTTTCTGTAAAAAGAGGTATCCAAAGCATGGGCTTCTAATACTGACTTGGCATAACAATGGCAGTGAATGTCAACAGTATGCCATGTTACAGTCACAAGATGTTTATATATGCCATGATGTGACAGAAGATGGAGTAAGCAGAACAGAGCAGATGTACCTCAAGTGGATAGGAATAGTAGTGCTTTGGTCTTGTGTGATTTTTGTGTATGTGTGTGTGTGGGGGGGGGGGGTGCAGCATGTAATAATAATAATTCAGTACTTATGGATCAGTAATATTAGAATCAGCAACTTAGGCAGAAATTTAATCGCATGGCCATTCCTAATACTCATATTATTGACAGTAACAATATGAGTTCTATGGTAGATTTTTGAGATACTAGTTAAAATATAAGTTTCCTGAGGAGGGATGGGAGATAACGTACTTGTCAGTGTAGAGAGCAGCAATGTTGGGAACCAGTCAAAAAAATGCTTAGAAAAAGTTCCTCTAACTGGGACTAGAATTGAATGTATAACAGTCTTTCAGGTGGCTTAGTGCTATGGATGCAAACAACTTTCCACAGGGGTATAGGATGCTAAGGCCTGTAGTCTTAGAATTATTAAAAATTAGAAAGTAATTCTAATTTTTAATAATTCTAAGACTATATGCTCAAATTCAATAAGATTATTTTTCTAATTTGAAGTGTATTTTAAGGTGTGCTGTTGTAAGTTACAAAATAATCTAAAGCATCTTGTCCATGAAGTCAAATAGCTAATACATCATCCACATAGTTCAAAGACTAAAGATTCAAGAGAGCTAAGTTAAGCATTGTGTGTTCTCTAAATGCCCCATGTAAAAATCAACTAAAGGAGGAGAAAGGGAGAAATTGAAGTACTACTAATTTGTTTGTAGCTCTTTCCTTACCAAATAAAGTAACCTGCATACACGGTAAATTGGTAAATTTGAATAATTCAAAAATGTCAGGTTAGTGGTACATTAGTAAATGAAGACTAGCAAATAAAAATATTAAAAATAACCAAGTCTGAATTTTTAAGGATGTTTTAAGGATATTTACTAAAGATTTTAAATGAACAGAATTTTTTTTAATAAAAGTAGAGGAGTTACCAATGAGGGGAACAAGTGACTAACTGTTTAGAAAGTATGTAAGTGGGATTGTCTGATAAGAAAATCCCACTTACATACTTTGCATATTTATGGTAGTAAATGATAAACTAGAATAGTATTTACATATATTTTATACATTCATGACATATCTAATGTTTTCTTAATTTTTTCGATATTTCTAGCTACGCAATTCGTCTGCAAATTTTTTCAAATTGTCGAAATCTCTAAAAAAATTTCCAATACAGTTATTCGAAAAAACCATGTATAAGTGGACCTGTATACTTCAAGGGTCAACTGTATATTTACTGTTATGTTATTTATAAACTACAGTCAATCCTCAATTTACGACAGGGTTCTGTTTTAATGTTACTGTCCTAAGTCAGAAATCACTATATGAACCATAGGGATAAGTTAATTCATTAACATGCCAGAATGCTAAAATGTGTAGACCTATTTTGTTATATTTTTAACTGATTTTACTCCTTGTTTATAGTATAGTAATGCAATGTGCAAATTATAAAATTACAGTGTACTATAATACTGTAATAAATAATGAAACATGAGTAGAGCACTTCTATGCACTTACAGTAAAATAACACATGAAATGACTTTTTTCAAAGCTGCTGATTATTAATTGGACAAGTCATCAAAGTGGCAGAGGAGAATAGTTCATTAACAACAAATGCTTCAAATTCAGGAACTGCAACAAAGCAATCTGAGGATGGTTCACCAGATACAAACATGGTGGAAGGTCTAGGGTGTGAGATAACAGCAGGAGTGGACTTCTTCGAAAATTTGTACATTGCATCCAACTTAGTTTGTCTTTCCTTTTCTGTATAAATTTCTCTGTACCAAGCAACTGTAGCTTGCATTATTCTGTCTATATTCATAAATCTCTCCAGGCTGGATCAATTTTTCCTCTATAAGCTTTTTTTTAATTATTATTTGGGGGGGGGGTAGCTTCTTCCTCTTCATGTTCTACTTCTTTCGTCTTCTTCCATAGCTTTCTGTGGCCTATATATAGCCAAAAAATGAAGGCTATTCTTCAACAGCTTCCACCAACCACTTTACATCTATATTACTGATCTCCAACTCTTTCGAAAGCAGTGCTATCTTGTCACCAGTCTCTTACAGGTATTGTCTTTGTCGAATCCTGTGAATGTATGAATATATATTTTCAGCAGCTTCTTTCAAACACCACTGATACAGTCTGCCATCACTTCATTCCATGCTGCATCTACATTCTTTGTATTCTTCCAAAGGGTTGTGAGAGGAATTTCTCACTTTCAATAGCAGCAACAGATTGAGAAAAAAAGCATTTTTTAAAAAAATAATTGGCCATGAAGGCAGCAATAACACTTTAGTTTTCATAGGTTGCAGAGTAAGGTGGTATTGGATAGCCATTATATGCATGAGTGGTAATGAAGTTGCATGTCATAAGTGAGAACTGACTGGAGTTTAATAGATGATTTTTACTGACCATTTAAACTGCTTATAAAAAGTGAATTAAATGATGAATTGATTATTCAATGTAATCCGCACCTTCTCGTGGTACACCCTTGTTAGGTATCTACCTGGATACTGAATGAACGAGGATAGATTGGCAATTTGGGATTTAGCTTAAACCAAAATATAAAATTATGGTACAACATGACAGAATTTCATGCCGGCTGGGACATCACCCGGTTAAATAAGGTCCCCGTTGTTTTGGCATGGAACCAGGGCGAAAACAGCAAAAAGTCAACTACTGGAATAATTCCAAAATTCCCCAACTCGTCACAAGATTTCAAGATCGGTACTATCAACATAAGAAGACTGAATGGCAAAGAAATGGAGCTAGCTGAGGAATTGAATAAGTACTAGATAGACATAATAGGGGTGAGTAAAACAAAAAAGACAAAATCTAGTGAGATTTTTCTGAGCAATAAATACAAAACGTTATATTTAGGCAATGACAATCAGGGAAAGGAAGGAGTAGTGTTAAATCTAGAATGAAGAGATTTCATAAGAAATATTTTATTCGGGATTTAACAAGCTTTAACACACAACAAGGATATACTTGTATATAAGTAGAATTGTAAATTACTGGGAAGTCTTAAAGATATTGTATCTTGACATTGAATGATTCTATGTAAAGGAATATTAGCTATTACTGGAAAGTCTTAAAGATATTGTATCTTGACAGTGAATGATTCTATGTAAAGGAATATTAGCTATTACTGGAAAGTCTTAAAGATATTGTATCTTGACAGTGAATGATTCTATGTAAAGGAATATTACCTATCTTTGTGTGTTTAACAAGGGAAGAATAATTTGTGAAATATATGTTAGCGTGTAAAATTATTAGTTCAAGGTATGCGAGCGAGACACTCGAATTAGCAGCAGAGCCTACGGCAGTCACGTATGCACGCAAGCTTCCAGGAAGATGCTGAGAGAAGGACGGAACCGCGTGCAGAATGGTGACAGGTGAAAAGGTGTGACGCAGAAGGGGCCGCTAAAGATGTAATATAAAAAGGCTTGGCTCCCCCAGTTCGGTACCTTTTTTTCTCTTGGATTCCAGTTCTTCCCCGTGCTCTCCTGTTCAGGATCGGTGCCCATCATACGAGAGCCCCAGCTTGAGTTGTTCCTGGAGATGTGTAGGTGAACACGGCCAACTGACAGATGTCTCAACAGAGACAAGCAGCCAAGTAATGAGTGAGGTGTGGGCATTTCGTCAGTGCACAAAGGAAATCTACGCAAACTGACCGTCATGCTAGACCACGTGGACCAACTTAAGCAGAGCTGTTTCTCGTCCACATTGGAGAGGATAAATCACGATAACAAACTCCAAACCTGGCCTGACAACTGTCAGGATAAAGAATAAGTAAGCTGTAAAGGGAATTGAAGATTGAGGAACAGACCTGAAGAAGTCTTAAAGATCCATTAATGTACAAACCTTAGTCTTTTTTGTTGTGGAAGAAAGAATTAATGTATAATAGTGAACAGGAACATTCATTAGTAGAGCTCATATTACGTAAGAGGCAGGACTTTAGTATTTAGTCTAATAGCAAAGTGTTATAGCCCCAGAAACATAATCCAATGTATTGTAAATGTCGATCATGTTTAGTATGTTATAGTATAATCTTATGCGACAGTAATTGAATTAATGCCTGGAAGGAATTGTAGATCAAAGAATACAAAAGGACAATTAATTGATTTGATAAGAGTGTCTTATGACAAGATTCAGCTATATAAATTATAGTCTGTTATATTAAGTTCTGTAACTTAAGAAAATGATTATCTTAGCTGAGTGTATATTTGATGAAAGTGTATTACATAAGTTTTAATAAATGAACCTTCGTACTTTTTACCTGACTAGTTGCCTGATAAATGAATCCAACTTATTAATTAGAACCTGAGCTGAATTTAATTGTTTAACGGAGACCACGATTGCAAACTAGAATTGGTATAGGAAATTTAGCTAATTTGAACTAAGTATTTTACTAGAACGATTAACTGTGTGTCTGTCTGAAAGTTAATTCCTTCATTAAGAAGCTTTTCTAATCTAAGGGTTCTGGATGGCTCAGCAATAACAAATAAATTTTCAAGAACCTAACGCGGAGGCAACTTGAGATATTTGTAACAAGGGAATTGGCTCTAGCCAAAGGCAATCCCCTTGTTAATCTAATTCACACACGTGATCAATCTAAGTGACGGCCACAGTGCACAAAGGAGATTAAGTACTGAGTAGGCATACAAAGAGAGGTATAAGTAGTGTTTCCATTACAACCAAGGAAGTACAATTTAAGGATAATTACAGAACAAGAATTCAGATACCTCACATGACATGTACATTAGATAATACTAAAGAAAACATAAAAGAATACATGTAACAGTAGCTATAGTATTAAAACAAAATATGAGGCTAACCTTGAATGGCAAGCAATATAAAGTACAGTGATGTGAGCAAATATCAGAATGAGGAACTGACCAATGAGACTTATTTGTGCCTATGGTCCCCACAGAAGGTTCTACTAATATAGAAGTGGAGGAATTTTTTGAGGCTTTAGAGAAAGCAACTGATACAACGAAAAAGGAAAAGTTGGTGCTTGTTCTGAATCTAATTAGCAAAGTAGGAAATGACTGTCAGACATACAAAAATATTCTGGGAAAATTTGGAGAAACAACAAAGCTAATAATAATGGCAAATACCTGTTGGATTTCTGCTCAGGACATGAACTGGTTATTATTAAATCCATGTTCCAACATAAAATGTGCACAAATTAAATGGAGAAAGAGGCAAGGAATAAGAAAAGTCTCATTGACTATGCTATTGTTGACAGTGATGTTTTCCCATTGGTGCAGGACACCAGAGTGCACAGAGGATTTGAAATTGGAAGAGATCACCATTTAGTCTTCAGCAGCATAAAATTGAATTTCAAATTGAAAAGAACATGTAAGAAAGTTTTAAAGAGAATAAAAGTTGAGCAGCTCTCAGATGTGAACTGTAGACTAAAATACATAAATATTATTCAAGAAAAAATGAGAGTTTGAGAACAGGAACCAAACCTTGGAGATTCAGTGGCAAGCCCTGAAGAAAACACTGATTGATTCAGCCAGAGAGGCATGTGGTGAGGTTGTCTGCAAGGACAGAAAAGTCAGAACTCTATGGTGGACACAGGAAGTTAAAGAGGCAGTAAAGGAAAAGAAGAAAGCATATCAAAAGCTCCTGGCAAATAAGTCAGCTTGTGCTCTTAGAGAATACAGAGACAAATGTAAGAAGGCGATACACTGTGTAAAACTGGCTAAACAAAAGTCATGGGAGGACTTTGGCAAGAACATAGAAAATAAATATCGGGAAGGTGGCAAGATATTCTGGAGGTTATTGAAGCTCAGAAATGGAGGAAAGAGTGCTGTAAAAAGAATTAGAGATGATAAATGTGACATGAAAACAGGAGAAAAAGATATCCTTGAAGTATGGAGTAATTATTTCGAAAAATTGCTAAATGAAACAAGCAGTGATGACAGCACAGTAGTAATAAACATTGACCAGGCATGCAGTCAGGAATATCCATACTTGAAGTAGAAAAAGCCATCAAAAGCCTGAAATGTGGAAAGGCAGCAGGAGTAGATGATATTTGACCAGAAATGCTCAAGTATGGAGGTATAAAAGTCTTACAGTGGCTGCACTGCATAGTTCGAAAGGCTTGGAAAGAGGGAAGAATTCCAGATGATTTGAGTAAAGCTCTAATAGTACCCATATATAAAAAGGGAAATAAAACTGAATGTGAGAATTATAGAGGTAATTCATTACTTAGTGTTCCTGGTAAAATATATTATATGCAGGTACTTGAGAAAAGGTTGACAAGGAGTGTGGAAGAGAAGCTTGGTGAAGAACAAGCTGGATTCAGGCCAAATAGAGGTTGTCAGGATGAAATTTTTATGTTACGATAAATAGTTGAGAAATCGTGGGTATATAACAAAGATCTGTATTTAAGTTTTGTAGATATGGAAAAGGCATATGGCAGGGTGCCAAGAGAGAAGCTGTTCAAAGTGCTACAGTTGTATGGTATCAATAGAGCATTATATCAAGCAATACTTAGTCTTTATTTGAGTTATAAGTCAGCAGTTAGAATTGAAGGAAGTACAGGAAGATGGTTTTATGTTAAATCTGGTGTGAGACAAGGATGTACGTTATCCCCACTGTCATTTATTATCTATATGGATCGCATTATGAAGGAAAGAAGTATTAAACCTGTATCAAAATTGGCGATGTTAATCTCAGCTCTTTACGCTATGCAGATGATGTTATACTTCTAAATAAATCCGCTACAAGTCTGCAAGATTCTCTGACTAAATTGAATAGCTGTTGTAATAGATTTGGTATGAAGGTCAGCAATAAAAAGACAAAGACAATGAAAATAGGCAGAAGCATTGAAAATATCAACTGCATTGTGAATGGAGAACCTACAGAACAAGTAAAACATTTCAGCTACTTAGGCACGATTTTTAGTGAAGACGGTAAATTAAATATGGAAATAGACAACAGAATCAACAAAGCTGGTATGGTAAGAAGTCAACTGAATAAATTTTTATGGAATAAGAGCGAAATTAATCAAACACTAAATTAGCTGCATGCAATATGTTGAAACCAATTTTAACTTATGGATATGAGTCCTGAGAAAGATTAGAGGGGTGAACAGATGGCATCAGTGGCAATGTCATATTAAAAACAAGGATATTAGGAAAGAATTTAATATTGTTAGCATCCAGGAATGTGTTAGCAGAGCTAATCTCAGATGGTATGGTCACTTAAACAGAATGGGAGATTAAAGATTAGCAAAACAAGTGTTCTTTGCCAGGAAAAAGACCCAGAGGAAAACCAAGATATAGGTGGATTAATACAGTAAAAAGTGCCTTAGAAGATAGAAATATAAGATCTGATAATGTTGAAGTCTTGACAGGTAACAGATTGATTTGGAGGAAAATTGTAGATAAGAAGTTAGTAATGGTGTAAGATTTTTCATGCAGTACTATCATATCCTGTACATCCCTTGTGGGTACATATCAGTAATTTGACGATGATCTTTATGATATTTTTAGGAGAGAGGAAAGCACAAACAAGCACACAATTATTGCATTCCAGATATCTGTGAGTGTTTTAATGATATAATTAAACTATAATGATTATGTTTAACAGTTAAATGCCACCAAACAAACTTTGTTTATTGTGACAAAAATCTTCCAACTTTAAAGTAACATTAAATATGAAAATAAGGAATGATTTTGAGGATCTTTAATCCATTCCTATCACAAATTTGTAGAGGTAAAACAATTAAAAAAAAAAGTTTCACACTGAATTTCTTTTAAAATAAAATTGCTGGCCTGAGGCTTTTTTAGTAGTTTGTTAGTCAGAAAATTTGTTATAAGGGTATTTGCTAGAGTGAGACAAATGTATCTTCCTAAAGATCTTTACACACCCTTTATACAACATTTCCTTCAAATGAAGTGGTCTTTACATTTATTAATTTTACTTTCATTATGTATTTGTTAAAAATTACATCATGCAAATAGTCATGTTTTCTTTCAATTAGATTCTTCTTTATTTCCAACTTTCACTTCATCTTACGGGACTACACAGAAAATAACTAAAAATATTGAGAATTCTTGTTTATTTATTTTTTAATGGGGGGAATTTCTCAGCACTTATGATTTTGACTTGGGAGCAACTGTTTGCAAGCGATACTTTTTATATTTCTTTTTTGTCCTGATTGGAATTATAGCCAAAGCAACTAATACTATGCAGCCAGTATGTCTGTTAATTATGCATGTTCTCTGGTTGTCTTGTCTATTTTTGCAGGGGGTGAAAAGCCAGGATGAACTGGCTAACTCATCATCCTTTGAAAAGCTCTTATAAAGGTTTCTTGCATTCTAGATGATATTGGAATTTCTTCTGGCACTGAAAACCCTGGCTACTCATCCATTTGATTTTCACAGTAGAAACAATGAAAATCAGATGGATGTATAACTTTCTATACCCAATATGCCACAACCACATTTGTGATAAAATGTGAACTTTGCTAGAATATATAGTATATTTACATAAAGGATTTTTTTTTACTTTGATTCTTATACATATTTATCACGATTAGTGCAGATTTCAAATGTTAAATTGTTGACATCACAAACATGGAAAGTTACATTCTGAAACCCCATAAGTCTTACAAATTATCACCAATTGCAAGAACTTTCAGGAATATGCTGGTGTTGTGAGAGACCACTGTACTTGTTAATATGCAGATATCAATAAGTGTCTGGAATAATTGGTTGAACAATTTTACAATGTTTATTTTTTTATTATTGGATTTTACCAATTTGATTAATTTATACTAATAAGAAATTTTAGTATAAACGAATTACAAATTTAATTTGAATGTCATTTCATTTACAAGCCTAGTGAAATTAAAAATCACACAAAGCTTCAAGCAGTAAATGTTTCACATTATACATTCTTAAACTGAAGATTTTAAAATAATGATATATATATATATATATATATATTAGTAAGTTTAACAAAAATTAATTAATACATAAAATACAAGTAAAAATTATTCAAAAGGTTACTTTGAATCATTTTTACTTGTATTTTATGTATTAATCATCAGATATATCTGCATATATCAAACATACCATCAGCCACTGAACCCTGTGGTGTGCGAAATGGTGTTGCTATGAGTGTGTTAGGTGTTTGCACACCATCCCGCTTTGGTGTTACTCCACTAAAATCTGTATCATGGAGAGGAGTATTAAGACCACCTTTTAGAGGTGTGTCAACATTAGTCAAAGCCATGATATTCTGAGCTTCCTGAAAAGAATAAAATATAAATACTGGAATAAATAAAAAATGCTCATAAAACTCAGAGAACAAATACTGATCTAATGAAATCACAGTAAGATTAAAGAGTTAAAGTTGTTCAATGCTTTCCATATTATATGCTATAATACAAATGTTATTTAATTGTGAAAAACTGTCTCTATGCCCTCTTTCATAACTTTGTAATAATTTTTCTGCCTTCTATTAACTTTCTGTAGATTTCCTCAGAAAATGAGATATCATTTACTAATATTTTTCCACAATCAATTGGTGGATCCCCTTCAAAGCTTCTCCATGAGGGGAGGGGGAGTGCTGAAAACACCTAGAACAAAAATGACATTAAAGCAACTCTTCTTATATATATCCTGAAAGAAAAAGAACAAATTATTACAATTTGAATACAACACGAAATTAAATGCTTTAGAGCATTAGCATTTCTTCTAATCAGCAAAGTTACTGATGGATTTGTTGAATTGACGACCTGCAGCAAAAAGTTAATTATTTATGCAGCATCTTTGTTTGAGGAATTTGAATGGTTCAGTACCATGGCATGTAAAACTGCAAGGGCTAGATGTTGATAATGCATGGGAGGTGGTTAAGAAGATTTTGCAGGAGGCAATAGCTGACTGTATACCTAGAGTCCGAATAATAAATCAAGTAGGGATTAAATGGATGAATAATGCAATTAAGCTTGAGCTGAAAAAAAAAGAAACAACTGTGGAGGGAAATTAAGAAGAAAGTTGTCCTGCAGGCACATGAATGGTATAAAGCCCAGAAGGGTAACAAGTGATGTAAGAAAAGCAAAAACGGATTATGAAAGAACATTAGCCATGCAGGCTAAAGAGAATCCCAAACAGTTTTTTTGATATATTGCAAGTAAAAGAAAAAATGTATATGGCAGATTGATTTTAAAGAATGCCGATGGTAGGGAGGTAACCGAATCAGTTGATACAGTAGAATTACTGAGTGAGCACTTTGCAAGAGTATATCATCCATGTGGTGACATTGCAGAAATGGAAGAACAAATAGCTTATACGGGAATTGTGGTGAATGAAGTGGAGGTGAATAGTCTATTACAAAACCTCAATGTCAACTCATCTGCGGGATTGGATGGTATACTAGCTCGTGTGGTATGAGAAGCGGCTAAAGAATTGTCAGTTTCTTTGACCATTTTGTTTAATTTGAGTCTCGGGCCTGGGTTAGTGCCAAGGGGGTAGAAAGAGTGGAAAATAGTTCCACTGCATAAAGGAGGTTCCAAGGCTGCTGTTGAAAATTACCGGCCGATCAGAATATCAGGAATTGTTGTCAAGGTCTTGGAGAAAATAGTGAAGAGGAAAATACAAGATTGGATAGATGAAAATGGGATACTTTATAGGGGACAGCATGGTTTTGTGAAGGGTAGATCATGCCTCAGTAACTTGCTCACGTTCTATAACACAGTTACGGCTAAACTGGATAAGGGTAACGGGTTTACAGTGATTCTACTGGACCTTGCTAAAGCCTTTGATAGGATACCACATGGAATTCTAATCAGTAAACTGCAGCATATGAGAATGGATATAGGGTTAGTGAGATGGATAGGAGAGTGGTTGATGGAGAGATATCAGAGAGTGGTTTATTCAGGAGTAGAGTCCAAAGGATGGCCTGTGACTAGCAGTGTGCCGCAGGGTTCTGTTCTTGGATGGCTACTGTTTAACTTGTTCATTAACGATATAGGAAAGGATCTGAGAGGAACTGTGCATCTGTTTGTGGATGATGCAAAGTTAGGTAGAGCAATAGTGAATGCTCAGGATGTCAAAATTTTGCAGGATGATTTGGATAGTTTGAAGGACTGGGATAAGGAGAATGGATGTCAATTTAATGTGGAAAAATGTAAGGTTTTGCATTTTGGGGTGAAAAGATTAGCAGCAGTATATCACATTGGTTGAATTGTACTCCAGGAGATTGAGGAGGCCAGGGATTTGGGAGTGTTGGTGGATAGGGAGTTGAAGTTTAGGGGACACATTGCAAAAGTGGCAAAATCAGCTCATCAAATCACTTTGTTGCTGAAAAACACTTTAACGAGCAGAGACAAATAGGTTATTGTTCCTCTGTATTGAGCCTTGATAAGACCCCATCTAGACTACTGTGCCCAGATATGGGCACCAGGGTTTCTTCTCGATGGGGAGGAGGTGGAGAGGATTCAGAGACGAGTGACCAAGATAATAGCAGGTCTATGGAATGAACCTTATGAGAACAGGTTGAAGATTTGTGGGCTGCAGAAATTGGTTGATAGGCAGAAAAGGGGTGATATGATTGAGACATTCAAATTACTGAAGGGTTTCTATAAGATCAATTCAGAAGATATTTTTGAGAATAGGATTGGTAGTGGGAGGACAAGGGGCCATCCATGGAAGCTTGGTAAGAGTGTGGTTAGCAGGGGTGTTAGAGCTAGGTTTTTTACTTGGAGAGTGGTAAACGAGTGGAATAAGTTGCCAGAATCTGTTGTGGGTGTCATGACTGTAAATGAGTTCAAGTAGAAGTATGATAGATACTGTGTGAATGTTGAATAGTTGTTCTTGACATGATGTTGGGCCTCCCTCGATGAGTCTGAGGACTCCTTGGAGCTGCCCGTAATAATAATAATATTAATCTCTTTTAATTTGCACAATTTTTAAATGATTTCATTATGTTATGTATCACTGACATTCACCTTAATAAAGATTTGCCTTTTTAATGATTTTATAATACTCTTTATCATCCATTGATTATTTACAAAAATTAATGCAAAATGTCTTACGATGTAAATGTTTATGGCGAAAATGTTCGCACAGAATTTTCCGGCCACGGACATAAGTATCAGTATTGATGATGTCCTCTGGTGGGAAAGAAGATGGTGCCAATTCTGTCTAGGATGTGAAAAACCTTTAGAGGGCTTTTCAAATGAAGATGAGTTATCCAGTTTCATATTCATACTTTTTGCAGACCAGCCCTAAGAACACTTAGAATTTACAGACGTAATACACCGTCTTTATAGCCTTAGTTGCTTCAGCCATAATTACAAAGCAACCAAAAAAAACCTACACTACTAATGTATCACATCTTTTGTGGGTGTGATTCACATACATACTCGCACACATGCATGCGTGTGAGTGAGAAAGTCAGTATTAGCATTTTAAATTAGCTCTGCTTAGTCTTTTATTAATATCAAGTTACTTTGTGATATCTTTGTTATTAATATGGTTCTGCCATCAATACCATCTGTTCACTTCCCGAATTTTTTCCAAAACTCTCATAAAATCTTCAATTAACCATTTTATTTCTAACCGAGCTCTTTGATTTCTATACATGTTAAGTGATTCAAATACTACTCAGTTCTCCCCACATTAAACTGTTGTAATCTACTCCTGGTTATCTACTTTTAACTCTTAAGAGTTATTCTTCAAATCACAATATGCTAAACACAGAATTTGGAGAAGAAACTAAAATTAGTACACGATCATTTTAATGGTTCAAGAATGATTACAAAGTTCAAGAAGAATGTGAAACACTGTTGTTGAACTGAGAAACACGCAAGAACATTCTGGACTTTCACCCACAAATACAACAAATGAAAATACATCAAAAATAAGAATACCAAATCTACAGTAATAAATGTCTCATCATTCTTAAATTGAGTGGTGAGGTTAGGATCTCATGTGGATGATGCCAGAACATTTTGAAGAAAACTGTGAACATGTGATCAATTTTCTAAATCTGTTTTTCAACTGCTCAACAACAACCAAAAGGAAAATCAAGTTCAGAATCATTTCAAATGGATCCATATTTGCTTTCCACAGGTCATAGTAATGAAAATGTCAGTTTTATGAGCACTCAGAAATAAAGTAGTTATTATCATTGTGGAATATAAATCAATGATTTCTTGTCACTTCCATCTTCCAATGCCTAGGAGAATGTATACATTCTCTTATATGCACACATGATTGCTCAAAGATATCAGTACATTTAAATGATGTGCATGCATTAATTTATTATTGTCAATTAGCAGATAGCAGTATATAAACATTGCCAATTTAGGCACCCCCCCCCCAATTTTATAAAAATCCTCCGTTACACTAATATAATGTAACACACAGCATACACGTATAAGTATGCTGTGAATGTGGTATCTTAAAAATTAGTTTGTGAAATATTTATATTAATATCTGTAAATACACTGTCTATGATAAATAAGTTAATTATCTTAGAAAATTAACTACGTATAGCTAGCTCTATGAATATAATTGTTTTGCTTTATAGAGACACTCAGTATTCTACAAATTAGCTGACCTTGGTCACAAAAAGTATGCACTATCATTGAAATATTGAGTTCAAATTCTGCTGTGGCATGGATTGTGAATGTCTAAGTGACAGATGATTTTCCTAGCCCTATAAGAAATCACCACTCTGATTATTGGAGACATGAAGAAGCATGAAACAAAATCCATGTTTAGTATCTAGAGTAGTGTGATCCATCACCCAGTACCAATTCTTGGAAAAAATTACCAGTCCTCATAAAATATGACGTGAGCTATGAACACACAAAATCAAGCTATAACTGTTAAATATAAAAACGAAATTCATAACTAATAAGGCATGGATTTCTAACCTCTCTCAGGTGTGATTTCATACAAAAAAATAACTAAAATAAAATAAAAGAAGGTATTATTTCTGGAAAAATTATCATGTTACTCCTCTAAGTAAATATTATTTTTATGGCTATTGCCTATTTTTGTTTAGGAGTACCCCTTTTTATAGTCATGGGCTTTTTTACTCAATTTTTAGGATATTACTGATGTTTTAAAGACAGATATATGAAGAATATATAGGAGTAATAATTCGGACATATCTTTGTAGAATGTTGCTGGTTGTCTTCTTCTTATTCAGCAGCATCCAGCATATGGCAATATGCATTTATCTGCTCTTAAAGTATGACTGAAAAGGGGGGGGGTGTTGATTGGAAATGTGGGGATAGAGAGAGACATGTGGGAGAATTATCAGTGAGGCAAGAGGTGTGTGAATTTTAAACCCAGGTTTTTTTAAGGGTGGGCAGAGAATACTTTGACAGAGAGGTGAAAGACCGAAATTTCTGGGGGAGGAGAAGGATATGATGGGATAAGATTAGGGGTGGGAGTAACAGGGTTTGAGCATTTCGACTGTGCATCATCTTCAAGCTCGTGGGGGAAGAGGAGGCTATGTCATGCTGGCTTGGTGTTTTTGTCTTTGGTGTACCTATGTTGCATTCTAGTGGTTGGAGTCATGACTTGATTTTTATGTTTTGGAGCTTAATAAGGCTGTGCTGGTATCTACACAGGTTCTACAATTAGATCTTTATGGGCAAGACTACAAGAACACTACCAGACTGCAATATATCAATTCTAGAACATCTTATCAATAAAAAATGCAACCAAAAGAAAAACAGAATACAAAATGCAGGGAAAACAGAAATAGAAGTCCATGCCCTTGAACAGAAACATACCCTACAAATCGACAAACCCATAATAATAATAGACATAAAGGAAAACGAAACAATGTTTAGAATATCAGAAACAATAGCCATAAAATGTGACAAAAACTCAATAAACGTCCACTGCCCCTACATAATCTCTGGGAGTTGGAAGCTCTAAAACATAAAAATTAGGTCATGACTCCAACCAAGAGAATACAACACAGATACACCAAAGACAAAAACACCAAGCCGGATGTTTTCGTCTTTTGTCTCTTCCACTTCCCCTATGAGCTCCGAAAACAATGCACTGCCGAAATGGCTCACACCCCATTACCCCCCCACCCACTGATTTTATCCCATCATATCCTTCTCCCTCCCCAAAAATTTCTATCTTTCACCTCTCTCCCAAAGTATTCTCTGCTCACCCTTAAAAAAACCCGGGTTTAAAATTCACACACTGCTTGCCTCACCAATTCTCCCACATCTCTCTCTCTCTCTCTATCCCTGGATTTCCAACCCCCCCTTTCCTTTCAGTCATACTTTAAGAGCAGATAAATGTATATCACTATATGCTGGATGCTGCTGATTTAAGAAGACAACTAGCAACATCCTACAAAGGTATGTCCGAATTATTATTCCTATATATTCTTCATATATCTGTTTTTAAAACATCAGTAAGGCCTTAAAAATTGAGTAAAAAGCCAATGACTTCATAAAAAAGGGTATTCCTAAACAAAAATAGGATAAATAGCTGTAAAATAATAATTTTGTGATGAATCTAGTGATAGGGAAAATAAATCAGCATATTAAGATATTTAGAAGTTCAATAGAAGACAGAATAATGAAATGCATATAATATATAAATCAAAAGTGAAAAAATATCAAAAAAGAGTTTACAACTCAAGACAGACACAAAATCAATAATGCTATATACAATCTGTGAAATGGCAGAGATGAAAAAAGGAAATGACATTAACAGCTAACAACTTTTTGAATATTTTAAGTTGATTAAGGGAGATTAACAGAAGTAGAGAAATTTCATTTCAAGTTAAAAAAAAAAATGTTTTGTATATAATTTGTAAAGAGAGCAAGCATTTAAACATATGTAAAATCTCTTGTGGTGAAAAATAGAAATATTTTTCACCTATGTCGATTTTACATGGACCATAAAATACATGTAATTAGAAATGTATGTAACCTACTGTAATGTAATAAAATTTGTAATATAATGTAAAAATAACTAAATGTAGAACCACAAGCAATTGTAACTAAAAAGATCAGACAGGATTAGGCTAGTAAACTGAAGGTCAGCAACAGTCTCAAAGGTCACCGGATTATATGAGTTTTGCCACCAAAACCTAACATAAGTATAGGTGATGGCACTTCAAGTAAATCCGGGAAGTTTTGGAAGGAAGGCCAAGGGACGGTCAATGATATAAAAGGCAGAGATTGAGGGGCGAAAGCTCTCTCTTGTTTTTTGTTCCTGTGGCAAGCTTTTTGAGGAGGGGAAAGAGTCAGGGTCCCGTGGGCAGTAGTTCTGGAGATCATGGGGGATTTGCTGGTAGAAGAGGCTATATTTCAAGGTGGCCTTCAATGAAATTCTTCGACGAGTGTAACGATCCACGTGTGTGCCGATTTGTCACAGCCGAACCAGTTCCTGACATTGCCAAAGAAATGCAGTACTGGTACAAGGGAGGAAATTGCCAGACAACTACCATCGGATGGTTCCCGATAGCAAGTTTAAGAAAGAAAACAGCGGAATTCACCCTTAATCCCTTAGGAATCCAGGACTGTACAATGATATAGTGAGCTTGTAAGTAGATTGCTTTATGTTGGTTGGTTGGTTTATAGTTTATTTGGCACAAAAACTACAAAGGTCATACTGTGCCATACTAAAGGTTACAATATTAGCATTTATAGAAAATTGTAAACAATACGTCTCTACAAGAATCTAGTTTCACAAAGTAGCATCTCTAGGTAAACAGAACTGCTGCAGAGTGCACAGCAACACACAAGGTCTGAGGTTATTACAGTAGTGCAAAAATTGTTAACAATATAAGTTAATACATAATATATGAAACACTACGCCGAGGAATGCAGTATCTATATATATGTAAAATTATAATAGATGCCTTTATAGCAGTACAAAAATAGGCAAAAAGGGATTATTATACAATATGCATGGATGAAAATTAAATTTAGCAATGCACTATAAACAGAATTACTAGAAGGTACACAAATAGACATGGTGTCCTACAGCACTACATGATTATTCGAAAAATAACATAGTAAATAAGATGCATACACAAAATGTATGTTAAGTGATGCAGTATCTACATAACATATAAACAAAATTGCTGCAAAGATTTCAGCAGTACATAAATAGATAACTATAGGTTAACATATGTATATGCAAAACATGTCAAGGAAAGCGGTGTCTACATCTAGTAAGATTACAACAAACATTATTATGCTAATATTTAAAGAGTCAGAAATGAATTATTATACAACATTGATGCATAAAATTTAAGTTTAGCATTATGGTATTTACATATTAACAAAATTACAGCAGAGTGATACAAATATACAAGATCAAGGCCTATGGTAATACATAATTGATCAGATTTAACCTAATGAATAATATGTATGTATAAAAGTTAAGTTAAACAAAAAAAGTATTTACATATAAACAAATTTATGGTCAAATGTGTTTGTACAAATTAATTCTTTCTAAAAAATTAAAAACATCATGCAATTTGACTGAGTCTGCTAGCATTTCCCTGAGTGTATATGGCTTGGTTAGATAGGTGAAAATTTCATTCCTCTCTTGTGTAAATGTTTGGCAATCTACCAGAATATGATGAATAGTGAGACGTGTTGCATTTTTCGCATATGGGAGGGTCATCACCTCTCAATAAATGAGAATGTGTAAGGTGACTGTGACCTACGCGGAGCCTAGAAAGGACAACCTCCTCCCTTCTCTTTGTACGTTGACTAGAATGCCAGTGTTTAATTTCAGGTTTAATGTTACATAATTTGTTTGTTGATGCTTCTTACCATGTTAACTCCCACTGAGCAATTAGCTTTGATCTTATAAGTTGTCTGTATATGGAACTGTCAAACAGTATAAGGAGAAGGTATGAGTTGATTTAGCAGCTGCATCTGCAGCCTCATTTCCTTTGATTCCGATGTGGCTGGGAATCCAGCAGAACTGAACATCGAAATTAAGGATTTTCATTTTGTGAAGCAGGTGTAGCACCTCACAAAGTACTGGATGCAGATTATACATAGGAGAGGAGATAGCCTGCAAAGAGCTCAATGAGTCTGTATAAATTATACACTGTTGGTAGCAGTTTTCTTTTATATGCACAAGTGCAAGCTGAATGGCATGTAACTCTGCTGTATAATTACTGTCTGATGGGATCTGATTTGAGATAATAATGTCAGGAAAGCAGTACAGCCAACAGAGGTGTTAGTTCTTGAACCATCAGTATAGATGAGTAAGAAATCAGCATGTGCTGCTCTGTGTGGATTAAACAATTGCAGGTAAATGGATGATGGGATAAAAGATTTCTGTAGCTGACAAAGTGAGAGGTTGCAGGATGGTGTGCAAACCTGCCATGGAGGAATGCTGTTATGTTTAGTGTAGCTAATGTTATCACCATTTATACTAACAGCATGCACAGTTTCTTTAATACGCATACCAAAAGGACGTATAGCAGTTTGATGTATGTGATATTGAGCTTCCCAATGCAGAGAGAAGATACTATTCTATGTAGGGTGATCTGAGAGAGATTTTATTTTAGGGTGTAATTAAGAGACAACTGTTTCCATCGAAGTGATAGAGCTGGTTCATTTGCTTCAACATAGACTTTGAATGGGTGAGGTGCGAAAGGCACCAGTAGTAATCTGTATACCCTGATGATGGATGGAATACAACCATCGTAGGTTACTCTGTCTTGCCAAATCATAGACTTGGGACCCATAATCCAGCTTTGAATGTATAAGTGCACGATAAACATGGAGCAATGAAGCTCGATCAGCACCCCCACTCAGTAGAGGATAGAGTGCGAAGAAGGTTCAAAATTCTTTTGCACTTTTCTCTTCGTTGACGAATGTGCTAAAAACGTGAGTGTTTTATCAAAGATGAGTCCTCCTAAGAACTTGGTTTCTGCAGCTACTGGAATAACAGTATGTCCCATTCTTAGTTCAGGATCTGGGTGATGAGTGCGTTCTGTGCACAAAGAGCCCACAGTGAGACATGATCAATTGCTTGCTGAAGTCGTCTTTCAATTACCCTCATGTTACGTGAGTGACAGTAAATTGTGAAGTCATCACCATATAGAGCATTGTCTACAGCAGGAGGAAGCTGTTCAATGATTGAGTTAATTTTAATAGCAAAAAGGGTTACACTTAAGACAGAGCCTTGGGGAACACCTTGTTCTTGATGAGATGGTTGAGAAAGCGTACTTGGAAAGTTCGCCTGGACAGGAAGTTTTTAATAAATATAGGGAGGTGTCCTTTGAGACCTAGGTTATAGAGGTCTTTTAATATGCCATATCTCCAGGCTGTGTCATAGGCTTTTTCCATGTCAAAAAAAAACTGAGACAAGATGTTCTCGCTTCAGAAATGCATCTCTTATACAAGTTTCTAACTAAACTAAATGGTCTAAAGTTGATCAATGTCAACAGAAACCACATTGTATATTGGAGAGAAAACTGTTGCTTTCTAAATACCAGAGAAGTCTGGCATTAACCATTTTCTCTAGTATCTTACAAAGACAGCTGGTCAGAGCAATGGGTTGATAATTATTTGCTTGTGTTGAATCTTTTCCTGGTTTTAGGATAGCAGTGACAGTTGACATATGCCAAGAATCTGGAAACTTTTCCTCTGCAAGTATTCTATTGTATAATAAGAGAAGAAGATCCATGGAAGATGATGGTAGATATTTTATCATTTCATAATGGATGTCATCAGGTCCTACTGCACTAAGGTAAGATTGTAGGAGAGCTCTTTTTAGTTCCTCCTTGACAAATGGCTGAAGAATGTTGGTAGAAAAATTAAGCCTTTGTTTCTCTTGCTGATCTTTCAGCATTAAAAATTCCGGAGAATATGAAGCTGTTGCTGAGATTTTAGCAAAGGTTTCTCCCAAAGTATCTGCAACAGCTTTGGATCAGCAAGAACACTTCCATTACAGTCTAAGGTGGACAAACACTGTGTACTATATCTGCCTTTCATTTTCCAGATTTTATCCCATACAACTTTTGGACTGGTCATTTGATTAATTGATGTAGTAAATTGGATCCATGATTGTTTTTTGACTCTGACGTCTTACATAACATTGCATATGATGGTAGATATTTTATCATTTCATAATGGATGTCATCAGGTCCTACTGCACTAAGGTAAGATTGTAGGAGAGCTCTTTTTAGTTCCTCCTTGACAAATGGCTGAAGAATGTTGGTAGAAAAATTAAGCCTTTGTTTCTCTTGCTGATCTTTCAGCATTAAAAATTCCGGAGAATATGAAGCTGTTGCTGAGATTTTAGCAAAGGTTTCTCCCAAAGTATCTGCAACAGCTTTGGATCAGCAAGAACACTTCCATTACAGTCTAAGGTGGACAAACACTGTGTACTATATCTGCCTTTCATTTTCCAGATTTTATCCCATACAACTTTTGGACTGGTCATTTGATTAATTGATGTAGTAAATTGGATCCATGATTGTTTTTTGACTCTGACGTCTTACATAACATGCTTTGGCTCAAGCACGCTTGAAAGTTATTAAATCTGATGTGGTGGAGTATCCATGAAATATGCTCCATGCTCTGTGTTGATCTTTTTTGGCTGCCTGCCATTCTGGGTTCCACCAAGGCTTTGGATAGACTGGAAATCGAGATGATGTTTTTGGGATGGAGGTTGTTACTGCCTAGATAATGCATTGTTATATATTTTACAGCTTCATTGATAGGTGTTTGACTGATGGCATCAGCATTAAATTTTTTGCAAGATGAGAGAAAGTGTTCCAGTCAGACTGGTCCATTTTCTATATAGGTATCTGTGTGGGTGAACATGGTTCCTGTGAAGATATTGTACAAAGAACAGGAAAGTGATCACTTTCATATATGTTCTCTTCAACGTCCCACGTGAGCAGCGGAAGAATGGAAGGGGAACAGATTGTAAGATCAATTGCAGAATATGAGCGGGTAGGCATATGGAAGAAAGTACTGAGTTTATTATTTAGAAGGGAAAGGTTATTATTATCAAGAAATTTTTCAACGATTCAACCTCGTCTATTAGTGTTGGCACTACCACATAGAGTAGGCATGGGCAACTTTTTCTAGTTTGGGGCCAAATTAACATTCTGTCTCCGAGTCAAGGGCCGGACCAAATTATTAAATAAAATAAATGAATATTAAATGAATTAAAACAAGTTGCTACTTCATATTTCATTTATTTGTAATATAATGCTTTGGTATAAAGCTCTACATAAATTTTATAATATAATGAACGACATAATAATTTAATGCCTTGTACTTCAACTACGAGACTATCAATATTGATGTTAATATTACTTAAGGATAATCGCATAGAATTTTCGAGGTTTTCGTCCATTAATCTTGTCCGAATTTTTGATTTATTGTATTTCATCCTCGAAAAAAACTGTTCACACATATATGTGCTGCCAAAAAGACAAATGATTTTTCTTGAAAAGGTGCATAAATTTGTATATTTTTCTTCCACCAAATAAAATTTATAAAAATCCGTCAAAGCAATGTTGTTAAATTGTGATTTTAGCACTAAATCCACCTGAAGCTCAATAAGTTCCATCCGTAAGTTTTCTGGCACATTATTTACATCAGCATTCATCAGACGAGCAAATATAGCAAATGTGACTTTGTTTTTGAAGTCGGCAAACCTTGTATCAAATTGCTCTATTAGTGCCTTCAGTTCATCTCCATAACAATAATAAGGGATATTTTTATGAGTTGCTAAATTAGGAAAATGATAACAATTTTTAGCTCTTATCTGACTTTCCAACAATCTTAGTTTATTACAAAAAACTTTGACATGTCCATGCAGTTCATGAACCAATTGTCCTTGTTTTTGCAATTTAAGATTCAGTTCGTTTAGGTATCCGGTGACATCTACAAGGAATGCTAAATCACACACCCACTCATCATCTTTTACTTGGTTAATTGTGTTTCCTTTTATGTCCATAAAATCTGCAATGTCTTGTCTCAGATCATAAAATCGTTTTAACATTTTACCTTTACTGAACCACCTCACTTCACAATAATAAGACATCTTCATAATCCGAAAATAGGTCTGCCAAATACTCCTTAAATTGGCGCTGATTAAGTGCACGTGACTTAATAAAGTTAATACTGGCATTATTTAAATTAAGGGGATATTAAATCCCACATTGTTTTAAAACCGAATAAGAAACTCAAAGATCGGAATCAGAGAGTTTCATGCCAAATATAGTAAACTATAAAATGCTGGCTCTTTATATTTAAGTAACTTAATGGGTTGCACCTTTTTGACAACTCATCTAGCAGAGTATATAAGTTCTTTTTGCTATACCCTTTGGTATTAATTTGGTCTAGCTACTCACTGATGAAGCCTCAATAAAGGCTGAAACCAATCTGAGTAGTGACCTCCCACCATAATGTAATAACAGATACATTTCCTAGGAAATGTGTTTTTACATTATGGAAAATACCAAGAATAGCGATCAGAACTTTACCACCTTTGTTGCAAGTTGCCCAAGTTTGTACTACGTACTAGGATTACTTGCATTAGCTCAAGCTAGTAATCGCCAATACTTTTATAGTTTACTATATTCGGCATGAAACTCTCTGATTCCAATCTTTGAGTTTCTTATTCAGTTTTAAAACAATGTGGAATTTAATATCCCCTTAATTTAAATAATGTTTATATCGCCGAAATGAAGCCTGTTGGCTCTTTATATTTAAGTTAATACTGGCTACTACAACTTCCATAACATTTGTGAATTTAATCGATTTTGCACACAGATTTTGTTGGTGGATAATGCAGTGAAAATTTGTTAAATTTTCCAGATGGATCTGTAGTTCTATTGCTCTCTCATGAACTATTCCAATAAATCCCTTCTGTGCACCAACCATTGCAGGGTCTCCATCAGTGCATATGCCAGATGGTGAACTCCATTTAAGCCCAAATCTCTCGAAGACTGTGTTGACTGTTTCAAATATATCTTCACCGGTAATTGTTCCTTTTAATGGCTGAAGTGCCAATAATTCTTTTGTGATGTTGAAATCTGCATCAACTCCTCGAATAAATATTGCTAGTTGTGCTGTATCGGAGGCATCGGTGCTGTCATCCAAAGCAACTGAAAATGCTTCCAATCTAGCAATCTTCTCTTTTAAACTTTTTTTGATATTGTCAGCCATAATTTCTATCCATCGGACAACAGTACGTCTCGACAAACGAATATTCTCGAAGTCTTTTTTCTTTGCAGGACATATTATACTTGCAACATCCAGCAGACATTCTTTGATAAATTCTCCTTCATCAAATGACTTAGAATGCTTAGCGATTTTTTCTCTCACCACAAAGCTGGCTTTGACAATGCTGTGGTGCTGCGGTCTTTGCTTGTTGAACATTTGCTGCTGGGTATCCAAGTTCTTCTTCAACTTCTGTATTTCATCTTTTCGTAGTTGTCCATCAATTTTTGGGTGATCCACATGTCTCGAAGTAAAGTGTCTCTTCAAGTTGTATTCTTTGTTGACGGATATGGATTCGTTGCACAGCAAACATACAGGCAAACCTTTATTCAGAATAAAATAATAATCCTCCGTCCAGTCGTCTTGAAATTGAGGATTCTCTGCATCTACTTTTGTTTTTTTTGCAATAACCCACGATATTGTCCCAAATTTATAAGCGATATTCAGAACTGTCAAACAAAACTGTCTTCTACACCGCAGGCACTGAACAGAACACAGCATCAAAGCAGGCACCGAACAGAACATAACATCAATGCAAGCACTGAACAAAGCACAACACCAACACAAGCACCGAACTGACACGTTGTAACATGTTCACACACGCCGCTAGTCAAAGTGAGAAAGAGACCTTGGTTTGAGAAAGCATAGTGTGTTTTGCACAAGTCATATGACATCAGCTTAATGTGAGTTAGTAGAACACACCATGTTTTCTCCCACCACGAATCAGACAAACTTCGCTGAAATAGATTAAGGCCGGATCCGGCCCGTGGGTTGCCCATATGTGCCATAGAGTATTGTGACCATTCAAGTCACCCATCAAAAGTATGGGTTCAGGCAGTTGCGAGAAATTGAACATACTGTAATAAGAAATCCCACAGAGAAGCGAATCGCTAACGCTTCCAGAGAAGTATTAAGTTGGACCTGATGGAAAGGAATATGACTGCCCACTAGGATAGCTACTCCTCCATGAGCAGGACCATCTCCAGTTCTATCTTTATGTACAACAGAAATTCCTAAAGGTACGGTCCTCATTGGATCTTAAGTAAGTTTCTTGTAGACAGAAACAGAAAGGTTTGTGTTTCTGCAACAACATCTTGATATTGTCAATATTCTGGCAGATCCCACGACAGTTCCATTGTAAAAATTTTCATATTTTCTTGATTTTATTGACCTGTTTGGTTTTCGAGAATTTGAGGGCTTACCTTTGTCAGATTAATATTTATCCACTGTTTTACAGAAGTATGGACGGCCAGTGCCCATCTCTTCCTCTGGTAGAGTGTTCAAAACATCAAATATGTTGGGGTCAGTTGGTATGTTTAGTTTGCTATCAATGGGTATCGAGGTATCCATTTTTTCTGTGCGAGTGTCTGGTGGTTTATCTTTGAGTGAAGTCTCCACCATAATTTTTTTAACAGGTGAGTTTTCATCGAATGGGACCATTTTTGAAGTTGTCTTTGGAGTAAGGCCATAGGTCTTGTGATTAATGCACTCAACAGAGAAGCACTTGCGATAGTAAAGTTCAGGTATGGTGAAATTATCAAATGGTGGAATAGACATACACGTTTGAGTTGCTGTTGGCACTTTTTTAATTGTTACTTTTTCAGCATAAGAGAATCGTAGAACAGGTGCAATGGTGGCCAGCTTTCTTTTTGCATCCTGATATGTTATGTTTTATTTTAATTTTTTGTATTTCTTTTTCATCTTTCCATTTCTGACATGCACGAGAGTAAGCTGGATGGTCTCCCTGACAGTTGACACATTTAGCTTTTTTTTTCACAGCAAGATTTATTATCATGTTCTTTACTACCACATCGGGCACAGGAAGTAGAACCATGACAGGCAGTTTGGGCATGTCCATATCTTTGACATTTAAAGCATCTCAGCGGGTTAGGGATGTACATTCTAACAAGACAAATGAGATACCCTGCTTTTACAGATGTGGGAGGCCTAGATGTATCAAAAGTAAGGATGATGTTCTTGGTTGAGACCAGGCAACCATCCCTGCATATCAGGATGTGCCTCACACCCGTCACTCCTTGATCTTTAAGCTCTGAACATATCTCCTCATCAGGAACATCAAGGAGATCCCATTCTGATATCACTCCTCTACTGGAATTGAGTGTTCTGTGAAGTGTTACTGCAATTTGTATTTCACCCATTGTCGTTGCTCTCGGTAGTTTCTCGGAATGTTGTTTGCACATTGTTTCCACTAGGATATCACCAGAATGCAATTTCTTGACCGTTTTGGGAGGTCCTGCCAGTCCTTCTAAACCTTTTTGGATAAAGAAGGGTGACAATTTCCCAATTGGTTTTTCACCTGTTGCATGAATGATTAAAAAGGTTGGTACATTTATGTTAGTATCCGATATCTTTTGTTTCTTACTTCTGTTTCCATATGCTGTGTCTATATTATCAGTACTTGGTTGGGACTTTGTTAGGGTCCCTGAAACATTTGAGGATAAAGAATTCATATTTAAGGAATTTTTAATTTGGCGCCAGAGCTGACCACCCACCACGGAGCCACACATAGACGCCCACTACCCGCCAAGCAAAGACTGCACTCAGGAGTGGAACTCCAGGGCTACCCTGGACGCTATACCAGCACTGCAGCAGGTCTAGGATCCCGACCTCGGACCATGGGGGTGAGAGATTTACTGCAACACCATTGACCCTTGCAGGCAAGCCCACTAGCTGATTGATCCTGGCTGGGCCAACCAGGACCACCCGTCTTGCCGAAGCAGGGGCCAAAGTAGTGCAAGACTATCAGGATCCCCCTTTCCGGATGTCCATGGATTGCACTGCACGGCAAACATGGTGGCAGTCCATTGGATCCAAGTGATGGTGGTCTGGAAAAAGGATAGTAAAAAAGACTCAGGAGAAGTAGAGCAAATATAGAAAAAAATATAGAATATAGAAGAAATATAGAAGAAAAGCAAAGAAAAAGGGGAAGAATGAAAAGGGCCAGTACCATCATTGGGAGGTCCCCTCCACCACGAACAGGTGCCCCACATGGAGGGGTGCTTTATGTCAATAGCCTAGATTGTGTGTACAGACGATAGATGTTGATTCTGTTTAAAACTAATGGCATAATGTGAAGAGGTCAGAAAGCCGAACGTGAGTTTGAATGTGCTTAAAAGAATACTGTAGACTTGAATTGTGCTTGTGTTACATAATGCTTAGAACGTGTATAGTATAATTTTGCCTAATATTATTTGTAATGAGAGTAAGGTTATGTGTGCTAAAATCCATCCACATGTCCAATAAGTTGAGTGTAAATAATTTCTTTATCTAATGCTTCAAGTGTATTGTTTTAATGAATGTGTGAAGAATCAGACAAGTGATATGTACTGTTTCTTTTGTATATTAATTGTCTTAGTTAGAATAAACATTTTTGGTCTTGTTAACAGCTTGCCTGATCTTTGTTAGCCAATGCACTGTCTCATAAAAACAAATTGTACATTGTCACCTAAGTAAAGTAACAGCCATGACTAAGTAATTTGGAGTTGCTTGAGATAAAATTGATTTAAGGGTTATTATACGTGCTTAGCTAAATTATTCTCTTGTATGTAAAGGAAAGATAGAAAATTATTTTACACAATCCTTAATGGCACAGTCATTAACAAAAATAAATTTTTAAGGATTAATACATTTGAATTCTAGCAATGTAGATTAAGGATTTGGCCCTAGCCAGAGGCTTTTCCTCAGCCCACAATACTAGCACGTGTAAGAGCATACTTTATGGCATTAAGAGGGGGAAGAGTAAGCTAAGTAGATTACGAAAGGACTAAAGTCAAATAACAGTATTATACGTGAGTTAGAGATTAGAGCATATAGGCATTTTGTACAAGCTCAAGCAATCATGAAAATAACGAAGTAAGAGCGGAAATACATTGAATAAAGGAGTAACATCATAAACAATACCTCATCTTCCTTTTACCCTCTTTTACCTTGCAGTGTTGAGGATTTTATATCAATCATTGGACCTCAAACTGTTCACAGGATAACGTGGCCAGCCCTATGACCAGGTGTATCCTATGTCCTGTAGTGTTGAGTTCTCAAGGCTGGTTTGCCTGCTTTGTGGGATGAAAAACCCCAGGATAAACTGGGGAAAAAAACACTACTGTCCATGCCCAAGACTGGCTAACTTGGCTATAGCTGAGGAAGATCCTTCAGCTCTTCATGTCACCGATGGGAATCAAACCTAGGACATTCCTTCCTCAGGCATATGGTTGTGAAACGCACAGCTACTAGGCTAACCATGCGGACACATAAACAATATAATAAACAATAAATTACAAAGTACTAAATATTACACATAGATGTTTTTATGACATTATACTAGAAATCAGTTGCTATTAACCCCTTAACATACAAAGACGTCTGTGACATGTCTTTTGTTTATTGCACCAAAATTGATTTTGAATTTTGGTTTCACATATAAATACAACTGAATATAGATGCTAGACAATCTTGTGCCTATTTCCTTTCAGCCGAGAAAAGTTGCCCACAGCGTGTATCGGCTATTTCGTTTGCGTTTGCACAAATTCATCATTTTTTTCAAATAATGATGAATTTGATCCAGCAAATCATCCTTGTCCAAAAAATTGGCAGAAAACGACCACTTCCTGATTTTTAATTGGTACATTAAGGGGTTAATTAGCTTATTTACAAAAAATATAAAATTTTCATTTGTCATTCAAAAATGCTTACCATGAGAATTGTGTCTCTACTTGTTGCAGGTGTGCGTGGAGTGCGTATATTAGTAGTGCCAGGTGTAAGGTTATAATCTGCCAAAAGTGCATCAGATGCCTTATTTCCAGAATCTTCTGCTGCTTCGCGAGCAGTTTCACCTGCTTTTCCTAATTTTACAACCTGAAAAATGTTGTTAATGGGAGGTATGAAACTACAACAAAACTACAGACAATAAATATATATAAATAACTATAACATAAAACATAATATTTTTTATATTATATTTTATAATATTTTCTAGATTCCCTCCTAAAATGCAATTATTTTAAAGATCATTTAACTATCCTGAAGATTATCATTATACCAATAATCAGGTAGTTTGGTTATCAATATAATTAGCTGAACTAAACACACAAAAATGCACTTCTATTTTTCCATTTGCAAAGAGAAAATAATGATTTGCATTTATAGCAAACAGATCATCAGATTACTTTTCTTTCTAATTTTGTTTTCCAGTTTTGTATTTTAGTTTATTTCAGGATAAAAAAATTTTAATGTGTGAATGTATGAATGATAACTGTGTGTTTAACTCGCATGACTTTAGTAGTTTCAGATTAAATTACTATAAGCAGTGCTAAATGGTATAATCATATACAGTCGATTCCGTTTAATTGGGCCACCAGTTAATTGGGGCAGCCACTTTTTTGGGCCAAATCTCAAAGAACGGAAACCAAACCAACATATTAATACATAATTTAAACACTTAATTGGGACAACTGAAAAGGAATTTTTGATATATTTTATGGATTTTTCGAAAATATGGCAACACTAGCGTGATGCGAATCAGTTATCTTTTGTCGTGCGTCTGGCAAGTACGCATCTTCTTAAGAATCTTCCCTTACTATATACTGTACCTAGCGATATCGATTTATTGTGTCAATTTTATTAAAAATTTTTAAATCTTTGTCAAGATGCCAAGAAATGATTTTACACTTTCAAGTAAAATTGCTTTGCTGGATAAAATTAAAAGCCAGCCATCAAATACAAGCCATCATAGACTTGCTGATATAACTGGCGTACCAAAATCTACCATAGCGCATCTCCTACAACATGAAAATCAACTGCGTGAGGAGTGGACATTATAGAAAGAAAGCGTGATGGAAAGGATCCAGAAGTCGAAGAAGCATTAGATCAATGGTTTTCTATAGTTAGCAGGCGAGGCATGAATATCAGCAGCCCAGTGTTGAAGGGGAAATCACTAAAAAGCTGGACCACAACGATTTTAAAGCAACTGCTGGTTGGAAAGCGAGACACAATATCAAATTTAAAAAAGCGCATGGCAGAAAGGGCAGTGCCAACAATGGCAAAATACTAAAATCCTTACTTTTTTAGAGAATTTCTGTTCAGATGATATTTACAACGCTGATGAAACCGGCCTCTATTATCGTGCTACGCCAGACGGCTCCCTGTGTTATAAGCACATTGCACTGTCAGGGTATAAAAGGGCAATGGACCACATTACTGTGTTATGCTGTGCAAATGTGTCGGGTATGGACAAACGAAAACCACTCATCGTAGGAAAAAATGCCAAGCCTCGATACTTTAAGGGATTAAGAATAGAGAGTTTACCAGTAGAGTACCATGCCAATAGTAATGCGTGGATGACTTCCGAAATTTTTCGGAATTGGCTTACGAGTTGGGACGTAGAATTACAACGTAAGCAGAGGAAAATTTTGTTGCTTCTCAATAATTGTGCTGCACACCCTCATTTAGATAATCTAAAAAAATAAGGCTGGAATTTCTTCCTCCTAATACAACATCTTTAGTGCAACCAATGAACATGGGGATAACAAAAAATTGAAAGACGTATCGAGGAAAATTGGTTAATTACATACTGGAATCCATTGATGAAAATCTATTAACAAGTTCATCAATAGCCAGAGAGATCAGTGCAAAAATTTCCATTTTGCAGGCAATACAGTTTATCTCTGACAGTTGGCGAGCTATAAAAAGCAGCACAATACAAAACTGCTTTGCTGTTTGCGATTTAAAACCTTTGGAGGTTCTTGAAATTTTGAGTAGTGATGAAAATGAAGACATACTGCAAACTCCTATAATGAATAATGAAGAATTTTCAACAATAGATGACAATTTACCATGTTACGATGAAAATGAAAACTTTGAAGATGCAATTGTTGAAGTCATTAAATCCAAATGTCAAAAATTTGATGAAGAATGCGATGATGAGGATGATGACCCACCTGTGCTTGTAACTAATTGTGAGGCCAAAAAATTTATAGTCGGGTTACAGCGTTATTTTATGCAGGAAGGTAATGAAGGAAGCTCTACATCCACACTAAATATCTGTGCTGATTTTGTAGAACTACAAAATTTCAAAAGCAAAAGACAGACTACACTTGATGCATTTTTGCAGAATTAAAATTTGAAATTGTAAAAGTTATCATGTATGCATTATTTTTTCTGCACAATTTATAGTACAAATATTTTCTGTATTTTGGTTTAATAAACCATTACAATAGGTACCTAATTATTATTATTTTTACCTACTTATTACATATTTTATTTTAGAATTTATTATTAGTTCATTTAATTGGGGCAGATGCTTAATTGGGCCAAAATGGATTAGTAGTCCCAACGTGTCCCATTTAAGTGGAATCGACTGTATATATATTCCTTTTGTTACAATTTTAGTTTCTACTGGAAAAGCTTAAAAAATATACATAGTAATTTGTATACTTTTTATACAAATAACTTGTATCTTTTCATTAGGGCTTTCAAGTAGCATGTGAGTCCTTTGTACAAGTAATACACAAGAATCCATTAAGACAATGTCAACACAGAAATTAAAACAATGTGTAATTAATGCAATTAAATGCACTCAAGAATGACTAATATTTCCTGGATGCTCTTTGTTATCTATAATTTCTACAATATCTGTGGTCTCAGCAATTAGGATGTAGGTAAAACTGGAAGGGTTTAGTCAGATTTTCCAGATTAGAGGACTAAGCCAAAACTTGAATGCTCTTTAAGTTATGTATGCTATATATCAAATTTCTTTCTTTTTTATGAGGAGAGTGTTTAAGCTACAAGATATTAAAAAATGGCATTCAAGCAAGGGATATACTAGTAGTAGCAGAGTTATGAAGGTAACTTATGTTTTTTCTTGTGGTTATATCAGTTGCTTTAATATCATTTTTGTTCTAGATGTTTATGAATTTTCCAGACCCCCTCCCATAGATAAAGAGGAGAAGATCATATAGCCTGTACAGAATGTAGAGAATCAGCCACAGCTTATGATCTTATATCCATTTCCCATCTATTTATGGTATGTCCTGTTATTAGGTGTTAACCAAGATAATGAAAAAATGAGGATGCTACCAATCTGGGATGATAGCCGATGTAAATATATTTAGTACTGGTTTAAAACAAAACAAAAATAATGACACAATGTGATAAAATGTAATGCCAGCTGAAGCATCACCTGGTTAATCAAGATCCCAAGCTGTTTGTTTTCATCAGGAAAACTAAGCAAACAGTTACTGAAACAACCTTACTTTCATGAAGACAGGCACAATCAATCAACATGGGATTCATTTCATGTTAATCCATCAAGTTAAAGTCAAGTCACATAATTTCTATTTTAATCAAAGTGAGTTATTTGGTCACCCTATTCTTTAGATTGAAGAATTTTTTTTTTTTCTTGGATAAAAATGGCAGCCATTTTTTTCTGCAGATGCACAGAATTTTTACTGTTTCAGAGGGCATTAAAATTAATCACAGCTTATTTCCAGATTATCCAATTTTTGATTTTTTACTGCAAGCTCAAGTGTATACTTCCAATTGCTATTTTCTCCATTTTGTATTCTACCCTACAGGCTATAGGTTGAATCCATAAATCTGCTGTTTTCATGTGTTTTATGTATACATACAGTGGAATATGTTATGGCCCAAATCACTTTGACATTACTATCTCCAACCAGATCCTTCTGGTTGGAGATAGTAATGTCAGGAAACATAGCAGCACAGCCAACACAGATATCAGTTCTTGAGCCATCAGTATAGATGGGCAAGAGATAAGAATGGGCTGCTCTGTGTGTATTAAACAATTGCATGTAGGCAGATGATGGAGTATGAGACTTAAAGTTGACAAATTGAGAGGTTGTAGGATGGAGTGCAAATCTGACATGGAGGGATACTGTTATGTTTGGTGTAGCAATGTCATCAACATTCATGCCAACAGTTTGCATAGTCTCTTTAACACAGAGATAAGAGACTAGTCCATGTATGATGATCTGGAAGAGAATTATCTTTAAGGCATGATTAAGAGACAACTATTTCCAGCTAAGTGATAGAGCCAGTTCATTTGCTTCAACATAAAAACTTTTAGTGGGTGATGTGCAAACGGTGCCAGTAGTTATCAGTATACCCTGATGATGGATGGGATCCAACCATCCAGCAATGAAGATCAATCAGCACCCCAATCAATAGAGGATAGAGTGAGAATGAAATTTAATGCTCTGCTTTGCAACCAACTTCAGATCCATAATCCAGCTTTGAACATATAAGCGAATGATAAAAAAGAAGCAATGAAGATCAATCAATAGAGGATGGAGTGAGAAGGAAATTCAATGCTCTCTTTCTTGCACTTTTCTCTTAGTTATGAATGCGTGCTAGGAATGTAAGTTTTTGGTCAAAGATGAATTCCAAGAACTTGGTTTCTGTTGCTACTGGAATAACAGTTCATCCAATTCTGAATTCAGGATCCGGGTGAACAGTGTGTTTTTGACAGAATTGTACACAGACACTTTTTTCTGTTGAAAACCCGAACACATTACTAAGAGCCTACAGAAAAACATTGAGTGCTTGCTGAAGTTGTCTTTCAATTGCCCTCATGTCACGGGAGTGACAATAAATTGTGAGGGCATCAACATATAAAGCATTGTCTACAGTGGGAGGAAGCTGTTCAGTGATTGAATTAACTTTGATAACAAAAAGTATCACACTTAAGAGAGAGAACCTTGGGGAACACCCTGTTCTATTGCCTAGATAGCATACTTCCCACTCTGACTTAGAAAGTTTGCCCAGACAGAAAGTTTTTAATAAATACAGGAAAGTGTCCTCTGAGACCTAGGTTACAGAGGTCTTTTAATATGCCATATCACCAGGCTGTGTCATATGCTTTTTCAGTATTAAAAATTCAGGAGGATATGAATGCAGAGATTCTGGAAACATTTTCTCCCAAAGTGTATGCAATAGCTTTGGCATCAGTAATAACACTCCTATTATGTATAAGGTAGACAAATGGTGTGTTCTAAATCTATCTTTCATTTTTGTGATTTACAGTTTTTGCAGTGACTATTTCATTAATTGATGAGGTAAATCGGATCCAAGACTTTTTGACTCTGACGTCTTACATAATGTGCTCTGGCATAAGCATGCTTAAAAGCTATTAAGTAAGATGTGCTGGGATATCTATGAAATATGCTCTATGTTGATCTTTTTTGGCTATCTGGCATTCTGGGTTCCACCAAGGCTTTGGAGAGAGTGGAAACTGACATAATGTTCATGGAATGAAGGCTGTTGCTACATGGACAATGCACTCTTTACATACTTTACTGCTTCAATGATAGGTGTTTGACTGATGGTATCAGCATTAAATTTTGCAAGATGGGAAAAAGTTTTCCAGTCAGTCTGGTTTGTTTTCCATATGGGCATCCATGTAGGGGGAACATGATTCCTGTAAAGACACTGTGCAAAGAATAGGAAAGTGATCACTTCCATATATGTTCTCTTTGACGTCACACGTTGAGCACAGGAAGAATGGAAGGGAAGCAGATTATAAGATCAGTTGCAGAATATCGGCAGATAGGCATATGGAAGAAAGTATCGAGTCTATTATTCAAAAGGGAGAGGCCATTATTATCAAGGATTCTTTCAATGATTCAAGCTCATCTATTTGTGTTGGAACTACCCCACACAGTATTGTGAATGTTAAAATCACCTATAAGAAGTATGGGTTCAGGCAGTTGAAAGTAAGGTTATCAAGATTGATTTCATTTAACTCAGCACTCAGTGTTAAATAAATTGAACATACTGTAATAAGAAATCCTACAGACAGGCAAATTGCTACTGCTCCCAGAGCAGTATTAGGTTGAACATGATGGAAAGGAGTATGGCCACCCACTAGGATAGCTACTGCTCTATGAGCAGAACCACCTCCAGTTCTGTCCTTGAATATGAGAGTGAAATTCCTTAAGTTAGGGTTCGCATTGGGTCTTAAGTATGTTTCAAGGCAGAAACAAAAAGGCTTGCGTTTCTGCAACAAAATCTTGATATCACCGATATTCTAGCAAAACCCAGAATGTTGATGGTGTGTTTGGTGATTATTCTTTAAGTGATATCTCTGTTATAATTTTTTTACAAGTGGGTTCTCATCAAATTTTTGGAGTGTTCTGGAATAAGACCATAGGTCATGAGATTGATGCACTCAACTGAGAAGAACTTGCAATCATAAAGTTCAGGTATGGCGAAATTATCAGAGAGTGAAATAGAAATGAGTTTGTGTATTTGCGGTTAACATTTTCTTAACTGTTACCTTCTCAGCATCCAAGGATCTCAGAGCAGGTGTAGTGGTGGTGACTAACTTTCTTTTTGCTCCTGAGATATGTTTTGTTCCATTTTAATTTTTTGTATGTCTTTTTTTATCTTTCCACTTCTGACATGCATGAGAGTAGGTTGGATGATCTCCCTGACAGCTGACACATTTAGCTTTTTTGCAGAGCAACATTTGTTATCATGCTTGTTACTTCCACACCAGGAACAGGTGGTAGAGATACGATAGGCAGTTTTGGAATGCCCATATTTCTTACATTTAAAGCATCTTAGTGGATTAGGGATGTACACGCTAACAGGACAGTTGAAATAGCCTGCTTTTACAGATGTTGGAGGCTTAGGTGAACCAGGTGACCATCTCTAAGTATCAGGATGCGGCTCACACCTATCATTCCCTGACCTTTAAGCTCTGAACATATCTCCTTGATGTTCCTGTGTCTTATGAGATGTTATTGTAAATGTATTTCACCCTTTGATGTTGCTCCTAGTAGTTTCTCAGAATGTTGCTGATATGATGTTTCCACAAGGATATCACCAAAATGTAATTTTTAAACAGTTCTGGAAGAGCTTACCATTCCTTCTAAACCCATTTGAAAGAAGGGTGACATTTTCCCTACTGGCTTTTTACCTGTTGCATGGATGATCAAAAACATGGGTACATTTATACTAGTATCACATATCTTTTGTTTCTTGCTTCTGTTACCGAATGTTATATCTACAGTATAAGTACTTGCTTGGGACTTTGTTAGGGCCCCTAAAACGTTTGAGGATGAAGAATTCCTGCTCAAGGAGTTTTTAGTTTGATGACAGAGCTCCTCACTCACCACACAGCCACACATGGACACCCACTGACCAGCAAGCAATGACTGCACTCAGGAGTGGAATGCCAGAGCTATCCTGAAAACCAGCACAACAGCAAGCCTTGGATCCCGACCTCAGACTGCGGAGGTGAGAGACTTATGGCAACATGGTTGACCTTGCAGGCAAGCTCACTAGCCGAATGATCTTAGCCAGGCCATCCAAGACTGTTCGTCCTGCTGAAGTAGAGGCCAAAGTACTGCAAGACTACCAGGATCACCCCCTTTCCGGATGTCTATGGGTTGCACCACATGCCAAATATGGAGGCAGGGCACTGGATCCCAGTTGTGGAGGTCTGGAAGAAAGGATAGTAAAAAAAAGACCCGGGAGAAGTAGAGCAAATAATACAGGAAGAAAAGTAAAGAAAAAGAAGAATAATGAAAAGGGCCAGAACCATCACTAGGAGACCCCCCCCCCACTTCCACTATACCCATCCCTGTTGAACAGGTGCCCCTGTGGTACACCTGTTCAACAGGGATGGGTATAGTGGAGGTGGTGCCACTGTGGGACATCTGTTTAACAGGGACGGGTATAGTGGAAAATAAAAAGGACAAAATGGTGCAGGTTTGTTACTAAGAAAAGAAGTGGAAAGAAAGTAAAAAATATTTACCACCTGAATAACAGAATATTAATGATACCCCCCCCCCCCACAGGATCCTCTCATAATTCAAGTATACATAAATTATGACACCCTAATACAGTCATGGGTAAAACCCTTTGCTTCTCAATCAATGGACAGTGAGGATTCAAAAACCCAGAATGATGTGACTGTAAGACTTCTTTTAACTAACCTATAGCTTTGGAAATTCAGTCTGTCCTTAAAAACAGTAGTACATATGATTTTCACTGCCTATTATATCATCAGGGGTGCTTATGGGTCAAAGCTGTATAACTGAGAGGAGACCTCCACATGGCCTTTAAAGGAATGCAGAGAACCAACCAGGGCTTCTGACTTAATGTCCAATCCTCACCTTCTCATGGTGCACCCTGTTAGGAATCTACCTGGATACTGAACGAACAAGAATGAGCTAGCAATTTGGGATTTAGCTGACCAAATTGTATTCTTATTGGCTTAAACCAAAATATAAAACGATGGTACAGTATAACAGAATTTCATGAAGGTTGGGGTGTCACCAGGTTAAACAAGGCTCCTGCTGTTTTGGCCAGGGAACTAGGGCGAAAAGTCAGCTACTGGAAGAAATCCCAAAACAACTCAACATCACCAGAGTTCAACATTGGTACTATCAACATAAGAAGCCTAAAACACAGACCAAAGACTAGAGACAGAGATATGAGAGTCCTGAGAAAGATTAGGAGCATGAAACAGATGGCATCAATGGCAATATCATATTAACATTTAGGATATTAGGAAAGAACTTGACATTGTCGGCATCAAGGAATGTGTTAGCAGAGCAAATCTCAGTGGTACAGAATGGGAGAGGAAAGATTAGAAAAACAAGTGTTCTCTGCCAGGTTGGCAGGAAAAAGACCCAGAGGAAGACTAAGATATAAGTGGATTGATACGGTAAAAAGTGCCTTAGAAGATAGAAATATAACATCTGATAATGCTGGAGTCTTGACAGGTAACAGACTGATTTGGAAGAAAATTGTAAATAGGAAGTTAGTAATGATGTAAATTTTTCATGTAGCACTATCATATCCTGTACACCCCTTGAGGGTACATGTCAGGAATTTGACGATGATGAACATATCATCAAATGGTTCATCACAGGCTTGACCAATATGGGTGGATATTTAGACTGAAGAAGGGCTAACAATTAACCTAACCCATGGCTCAATCTCTCATGGATGGGACTACTTAAAAAATAAACAAAAATATAATGTAATTAAATTAGTACCACTACTTTTAAAATATTCAGTATGGTTAATTTAGTGAAGTATTAATAAAGAATTTTTTTTTTCTTACCTGCTCTAATTCTGCATCAGATATCTGAGGAGCTGGCATAACTAATTTGCTTCTTTTTCTTGCTGGTTCAGAATTACCAGAAAGCATAGCAGTTGGCATATCATTTTCTTTACGCTGCTTCAGTTTAAGCTTATCTTTCTTGCGATCTCTCTAAACATACACAGACAATGAAAATCTACTATTAATACAAATAAACTTAAATGCATACATTTTCAAATAAACTTGCTAGGTTATAATTTAGTATTGCAACTTGCATCATACAAATATAGAAACCACTACATACACTGCTTGGAAAGAAGTCAACGAACACCCCTTCCCCAATAGGCAAGGTACATCGCACTATGTAACGAGTCACACATTTGAAGTCAGTAAAAATTGGAGAAATATGATGCTCCCAGGTAAGTCCAATTGCATCCGGGTGAAACGGCTGGGAGAAGGGAATTGACTGAGTTTGAAAGAGGTGTTGTGATGGGATGTCATGTTGCAGGCCTATGTGTTCAGCATATCGTTGACAAATTGGGCAGTTGACCATCCCAAGTCAACAATTAGTGACACCATACTGCGATGGAAGCACAGGGAGTCAAATGCAAGTGCTACCCACAGTGAATGACCCACCACACTCACCAAATGTGACCATAGTGTGCTACAAAGGACAATACATAAAAAGCACCATTCATTGGCTGAGTTTGCGCTTGAAAATATTTTCAGATATGAGATATTTTCAGGCGCAAACTTTGTTTGCTCACACTTGGATAAAGGATTAAACTAAATTTATTATAGTCTAAACAAGTGAAAAATAAACTTTCAACATCTTTCTCTAAATTCAGAGTAATTTAATAAAAAGGTGGCACACCTTTTGGCAACTCCTATAGGTAAAGATGACCTCGCTAATGCTTCTGCCTGGTATCTCCACTTCAGGGCCTGGCTCCCACTGAAGAGACCTCAATAAAGGTTGAAACAAGTCTGGGTAGTGGCCCTTCCCTTAATGCATAACATTATACATATCTGCAAGGAGATGTGTTTTGCATTATGGGAGATACTGAGATAGGAGTGATGTTAGCTTGGTCCACCTTTGCTACGAGTTGCCCAGTATTGTACTACCTTACCCCAGTCCTGAAGATATTTTCAGGTGCAAACTTTGTTTGCTCACACTTGGATAAAGGATTAAACTAAATTTATTAAAGAGTGTGACACTTAATATAAAACATCATGGAAGCAAAGGGAGAAAGATCATATTCAAACTTGGATAGTTCAGTTTACATAGAAAATTTCTGATGAAAAGAAGAAGGTTGCTTCTAAAAAAAAACAAATAATAAATTTAATTATTATTATTATTATCATCTGAGAACTCCAAGGAATCAAGGACTCATAGAGGGAGTCTATAAATCACCCAAACCAGCTATCATACCTTCCCTTAAATTCATTCACATTAGATGCAGTCACTACTCCTAAGGGCAAATTATTCCACTCACTCGCTGCTCTCTGGGAGAAAAACCTATCTCTTACCCCTTTCTTGACTGCAAATAAATTTAACTTCCATGGATGCCCCTCCCCCCCATGTTCTCACCCCACCTTTTATATAACGAAAAATTTCATCAGTTGATATCCTATAACACCCATTCAAAAGTTTATATACCTCTATCCCATCACCCCTCTTTCTCCTGTTAACCAGAGTCTGCTATCCACATACTCGCAATCTGTCCTCATAATCTAAATTCCATAATTCAGATATAATCTTTCTAACTCTTCTTTGTACCCTTTCCACAGCTTCTTTATCTCCTTGGAACCCGGGAGACCAAATCTACACACAATAATCCAGGTGTGGTTTTATCAAAGCCTTATAAAGAGGCAAAATGACTTTCTTATCTTTACATGTCAAGGTTCGCTTGAACATCGCAATTATCCTCTGAGTTGTATTTGCAACTTTTGCTATGTGACCTTTGAACTTTAAATTCCTATCAACCAATATGCCAAATCCCCTTGCCTCTTGTAGCATAACCCTGCTAATATAATATGCTGTTGAAACTCTAAATCACACCAAAGTGCATAACTTTACACTTACTAACATTAAATCGACAGCCGTTTTCGTTTGCCCAAATTTCCAGTCTGTTCAAATCAATTTGTAATTGCTGAACATCAGTAGTCCCTGATTGTCCTGCCTATCTTCGCATCATCGGCAAACGATTGCACATCTGACATCAGATCCTTCCTGATGCCATTAATGTATAGATTGAACAATAATGGCTCAAAGACTGAACCCTGAGGTACACCTCTTGTCACCTTAAATCTGGTAGATTCACCCACTGTATATCGTATATCATTTTTTGGTACCTGTCTGTCAACAATCCCCTGATCAAAGTCAAGTATTTATATACAAATCGTGTATTCCCCAGTTTATGCAACAGCCTTTCGTGTAGTATCCTATCAAAATCCTTAGAAAAATCCAATGTTATCATAGTGTATCCATTCCCTTTATCCAATTCGGCCGTAACATTGTTATAAAATGTGAGCAAATTGTTAAAACATGACCTTCCTTTAAATAAACCCATGCTGTTCCTTGCAGAGTATAGCATGTTTGTGTACCTATTTCTGTAACAATGTTATGGCCGAGTTGGATAAAGGGAATGGATACACTATGATAATGCTGGATTTTTCTAAGGTATTTGATAGGATTCCACATGAAAGTCTGTTGTATAAACTGGAGAATATGGGATTGGAAGATAAACTCTCCCAATCCCATAATTGGAAGAGTTTATCTTCTTTGATAGAGTATATCTATCAAATCATCCGATGACTTGGATCATCGGATGATTGATAGGCAGATATCAAAAAGTGGTATACAGTGAGTGTGAATCTGCCAGATTTCAGGAGACCAGTGGTGTACTTCAGAGTTCAGTTCTTGGGCCACTATTGTTTATTCTATACATTAATGACATCAGGAAGGATCTAACATCAGATGTGCAATTGTTTGCCAATGATGCAAAGATAGGCAGGGCAATCGGGGATGCTACTGATATTCAGCAATTACAAAATAATTTGAATAGACTGGAAATCTGGCAAATGAAAATGGATATCAGTTTAATGTTAGTAAGTGTAAAGTTATGCACTTTCCAGCAGCATATTATATTAGTCAGGTTATGAAACAAGAAACCGAGAAGGAAGGGATCTTGGCATATTGGTGAATAGGAATTTGAAGTTCAAAGGTTCAAATAGGAAAAGTTGCAAATACAACTCAGAGGATAATTGGGATGTTCAAGCGAACTTTGACATGTAAGGATAAGGAAGTCATTTTACCTCTTTATAAGACCACACCTGGATTACTATGTGCAGATTTGGTCTCCCGGATGCCGGGGGGGGGGGATAAAGAAGCTGTGGAAAGGGCGCAAAGAAGAGTTACAAAGATTATATCTGGATTATGGGATTTAGATTATGAGGACAGATTGCAAGTATGTGGATAGCAGACTGGTTAACAGGAGAAAGAGGGGTGATGGGATAGAGGTCTATAAACTTTTGAATGGGTGTTATAGGATATCAACTGATGATATTTTTCGTTACGTGGAAGGTGGGGGTGAGAACATGGGTGCATCCATGGAAGTTAAATTTATTTGCAGTCAAGAAAGGTGTAAGAGCTAGGTTGTTCTCCTGGAGAGTAGTGAGTGTGTGGAATAATTTGCCCTTAGGGGTAGTGAGTGCATCTAGTGTGAACGAATTTAAGGGAAAATATGATAGCTGGTTTTGGTGATTTATAGCTTCCCTCGATGAGTCCTTGACTCTCTGGAGGTCTCAGATAATAATAATAATAAATTTTTGTACTAGTATCAAGGACATCTTCAGTATGACTCAATACGTTCATGTCGGGGAGATCACAGCTCTCTCACCATCATCCTAACTATCTGATGGGATGAGAGAAAACACTGTGCCCCGAGGAAATTTCATGTTTGGGTTTTGGCAGAAGCACTACATATGACAGTTCTTTAATTGTAACCAAATTTGTGTGTGTGTGAGGGGGTGAGAACAATGTGTTGTTTTAGGATATTTTAGAAAACAAAAGGATATTTACTTAAAGGAATACATATGTGAACCATCATTAATAAGTTATTTGAAAATGGAAAATGTAAAGGAAAGAACAAGTGTGAGTAGAAATCCTTACATTACTGGCAAACTAATTATTAATAATTAACATTTGTGATATGATATGTGTCCTATAAGTTGCTTGTGGAGCAAATAACATGTGAGCCTATAAATTCTAGACATGCATAAGCTAATTTATAATGGCATCATTTTAAAAAAAAATGTATGGAAAGAGGGGAAGAGATTTGCTTGTAAAGTATAAATCACTAACCAATCAGAAACAGACACTGTATTTATTTCTTGGGAAAGCAGCAATTCAGTCAATCAAAGCGAGTGTGCTTGATGTACTAAAGTCTTAACGGTGCCAGATTTTTGAAACACATATTGTAAAATCCAGTATGTGTTTTTTTTGAAAACTGAGGGCTACTATCTGGTTGAAAAAGTAATAGGATATCTAAAAAGGAAATCTGATCATTATCTTCTAACTCAAAAGTGAACTAGATGTTGACCTCATTGACAAACTCTTGTGGATCTGTATAGGAACCCATGCCAAACTGCAAAAACATCATGAATATATCTGTACCATAAGGAGATTAGGAAGGATGCTATTCAGTAAACACTTTCCAAATCTTTCTATGAATTAGTTAGCTAGTATGGGAGAAAAAGGACTATCCATTAATGTGGTATCCATTAATTGTTGGTAAAGTCTGTTTTGGCACGTGAAGTAGCCAGAATGAATGACAAGTCAAACAGGCCAAATATCAGCTGGAAAATCTTGCTAGAGGAAGATAAGAATTTCAACTAGAGCAAGGGTGGCCACAAAATGGCTAGCGAGCAGCATGTGGCTTGTGCCCATGCGTCACACAGCTCTTCACAATCTACCAGGAAAAAATAAGCAAAAAGAGAGAGGACAAAATTTTTTTAAAAAAAGAGAGGAGAAAGAGAGAAAAACAGGGTTAATAAAAATTACTGCAATAAAAAAGTTTAATTCAAAACACATTAAATGAAGTTTACTTTGAACAATTAGAATAATTTTAAAGTCATAATTTTAGATACTTATTTACTAACAGAGGTCTTCCTTGTATCCATTTTCTTAGTAAGCTTCTTAAAATTAGGTGTGTAATTAGTGAAAGCAGTTCTTACAAGTGTGTTACAACTTCACCATGAGCACACTCACTTACTCCTGTACCATTGCATTGGTCAAAGGTTGCAACTCTTCTAAGTCTTATTGGAATTATTTGGGCTCCAAAAGGACGAGTAGTTGGATATCCTTGATCTAAAGGAACATTTGTGAATAAGGACAGAATATCTAGACTAAAAGGATCACCTAGGCAAGATCACGCTGAGATTTTTTTTTTTTTTTAAATGAGAACTATTTTTGATAAATACATCCTTTCCTGCGAATGCCGAAAGCAATTTGGAAAGGTGTTTTGCAATTTTGTAACATGGGGAGCCAATGCAGTTCACCATAGGATGTAATGGAATATTTGTTCTGTGGAATTTTAGTACTCCATATAAATGAGGAGGATGCCCATGGTAATACTTGAGATTCTTCATGTTGGCCTACAAGTGTCATTCCATCCTACCAACAAGACATCTACTTTTCCAGGCTCAGCTAAAGATAAACTTCTGCTTTTAGCACACCCTGGAGTTTATCAAATTCCTTGCCAGTCTGGATTATCATATTTTGACCAAACAAGTAGATCTGCAGCTGTGCGTTGTGATGAACATATAAGCTACATTAAGTTCCATGAGTCAGAGCAATTGGGAGGGTCTAAATCTCGTTTGCTAAACCAGATTTATTGGGTTCTTTAAGTGAAATATAGTCTTCATGGTCTTCAAGACCAATTTGTGCAGAATGACCATTCTGTCCATAATGACATAAGCTGAAAATGCAGGGGGATCCTGTAAACTCCAGGATAAGAAAGAAGAGGATATTTGTCTTTAGGAGAGATAAGGAAGGTATTAAGTTTACAAACTGCAAAGAAAGAGACTTGTAAGTCAATCTCTCAAAGTAGTCTTGCAATTTTTTCTGAAAGTCTTTTAACATAGGGAATACAAATTCTGGTAACTTCATCTTGAGGCAGGTTAAGACGACAGCCATAAGTACTGATTATTTTATCAATAATTTTTGCATTACAACCATTAGAGATAAAAGTAGCTCTCATAATAGACAGTTATTTGTCTATTCTTGCCCATCTTCATGAACTTCTTGAAAAAATTAATTCAATTAATCCAAGAATCAAATTTACCTGGAAGTAGAAAATAATGATTGCTTTGTTTTCTGGATGTTCTCATTCTATGTCAACCAAATTATTATTATTATGGGCAACTCCAAGGAGTCCACAGACTCATCGAGGGAGGCCCTAACATCATATAAAGAACAACTATTCAACATTCACACAGTATCTATCATACCTCGCCTTGAACTCATTTACAGTCATGGCACCCACAACAGACTCTGGCAGCTTATTCACTCATTCACCACTCTCCAAGTAAAAAACCTAGTTCTAACACCCCTGCTAACCACGCTCTTGCCCGGCTTCCATGTATGGCCCTTAGTCCTCCCACCACCAATCCTATTCTCAAATATATCTTCTGAATTAATCTTATAGAAACCCTTCAGTAATTTGAATGTATCAATCATATCACCCCTTTTCTGCCTATCAACCAATTTCTGCAACCCACAAATCTTCAACCTGTTCTCATAAGGTTCATTCCATAGATCTGCTATCATCTTGGTCACTTGTCTCTGAATCCTCTCCACCTCCTCCCCATCCATAAGAAACCCTGGTACCCATATCTGGACACAGTAGTCCAGATGGGGCCTTATCAAGGCTCGATACAGAGGAACAATAACCTGTTTGTCTCTGCTTGTTCAGCAACCAAGTGATTTGATGAGCTGATTTGGCCACTTTTGTGATGTGCCCCCTAAACTTAAACTCCCTATCCACCAACACTCCCAAATCCCTTGCCTCTTCAATCTCCTGGAGTACAGTTCCACCAATGTGATATACTGCTGCTAATCTTTTCACCCCAAAATGCATAACCTTACATTTTGCCTTACATTTAAATGTTAGTATATAGTTCTCGGTATATAGAAAACTAACTCATACTGGTAAATACACTGATTCTAACTCGCATCATTACCTGTGTCGGAAATACAGTCTAGTCAAATCTCTAGTTAGATAGAGCTCATAAAATATGTTTCACAGATTTTCTTCTAAACAAAGAACTGTCTATTATCAGAGCTACTTTTATCTCTAATGGTTATAATACAAAATCTATCAATAAAATAATCAATAATTATGCTGTTGTCTCAAAAAGAAGTTACCAGAATTTTTATTCCATATGTTAAAGGATTTTCAGAGAAAATAGGACAACTTCTTCAACAGACTGACTTGCAAGTCTTCTAAAGACAAATATCCTCCTCTTTCTTATCCTGGAGTTTAGAGAATCCTCTGCTCTTGTGGTAAATATATTTATATTCTTCATGTTCTTCAAGACGAATTTGTGCAGAATGAACATGAAGAATATATTTCACTTAAAGAACCAAATTTATTTATTTATGCTTATGGCTATATGAAAACTGGTAAGTGAAAAGTACAATCACAATTTCAAGAAACAAATGATGAAAAATCTTAACATATAAAAGTTCATTACATAAATGGCACAACCTCCTTTCTAAGTCTTTCCATTTTTTTAAAAAAAAAATATAAAGCAAAAGTAACTTGTCATAATTAAGCCAGGGACAATAATCGTCTTGCTGCACCAAATATGACAAGGCTGCATGTTCTCACAACACTTCATAACATAAAAGTAGCTGTATCCGAGATTTAAGTAGAGAGCAGTTGTGTCTTGTGTGAGAAAAGTTGATCCATTAGAGGAGGCCCATTTCACACTGTATCATCATCTAACATGAGGAGTTCTGCTGATACTATGACGAGTACTATGAGAGTAACTACGAGAATAACGTCTTTGTGGTGAGATGGGACCGTGATGTTCTGTTTCCTCCATATCCACTGCCACTATCATACCAACTACAGATCAAGGTCCAGGCTGGAAAGCCAATTCAAGGCCTCATCCGTCACCTTGTGGATGTCTTGTAGGCCACCACCGTGAAATTGGTGCCTTGGGCAGTCGTACACAATATGAGTAATCGTCTGAGAGCCACGGGAGAACAATCACAATAAGGGTGATCTGACAGCCCCCATTTATGTAGAAGATAGCCACATCTGCCCTAACTAGTTCTGATTCTGTTTATGGATGACCAATCTTTCCTAGGAAGATCAAAACCAGGCTGCAGAGCACAGGGATCTTCTACCAGGAAGCCATTTGTTTGGAGATGGTTGGACCAGTATTCTCTCCATATGTCAGATATTGATGGCAGCGCAGCTGAAGAGAGTTCGTCCATGGACCAGAGAGGCTTTCTAGATTTGAGGCGAAGACTATGTGGGTTTATGAGAGACTGGTGTAGGGTTAGGAGTGGGTTGCTCATTGCTTTATTAAATTCCTTAATCGAGGCTTGTCTTCTCCATTTGTGTGGTGGAGAATTGTTGGATAGAACAGGCAGCCAAGAGAGAGGGGTGCTTCTCACTGTCCCACTAATTGTGCGCGTGGTGGAGTTCAGCTGGGTGTCTATAATGTTAGTGTGTGTACTTCTTTCCCAGACAGGGCCAGAATATTCTGCTGCAGAGAATGTGAGGGCTAGTGCAGACGACCTTAGGACTTCTACACCACAACCCCAGGTTGTTCCAGCAAGCCTTGAAATTATGTTATTTCTGGTTTTAATTTTATTGGAGAGGTTGATGATGTGTCTTTTATAGGTTAGGTTTCTGTCCAGGCTCACTCCAAGGTATTTTGGGTGAGGCTCATGTTCTACCATTTTTCCATAGAAGGAAACGTTGAGTTGTCAATTCGCCTCTGCACTGTACAGGTGCAATACTGAGGACATTGTTTTCGTTGGATTTGGCTTCAAGTACCACTACTTGAAGTACTCTTCCAGGGTGTTCAGGTCTGTATTCAAGGTTGATTCTAGGTTGGTAAAGGAGGTGGATTGATGTAAGATCGCTAGGTCATCGGCGTACATATACCTGCTTGATCTGGTATGAGGTAGATCATACACATAAAAGTATAGGGGATAAATACAGATCCCTGAGGAAGACTGTTGTGAAGGAATCTGGGCCTGCTCTATGGGAGGCGGTTTGAACAAGATCAAGATAAGATAAGGATTCATGACATCGTTGTGTGATGAGATCATTGATGTCATTGTGATGGAGGCGTGATGTGACGTCATGAGTTTGGAATTTCCATGGGGTCAGATGTGTCAGTGCCGTCAGGTCTTGTGTTTTGGTTCGCGTATAGAATTGTGGGTATGGGAGGCACTTCTGACAAGATCAAGATAAGATAAGGATTTGTGATGTTGTGTGAATGTAATTGTTAGTTGTAAATAAGTGATGTTCTTGTTTTGAATGGAAAAGGATTCGTGTCGTGATTGGTGGGATACTATGAACAAAATAGGGGTGGGGCGAATGGGGGAAAGCGACATCAGTGTCTTGGATGTGTATTATTATGAGTTGTAGATAAGTAAATGGTTTGAGTATGGCATTATGGGTGATGGATAGTGATAAGGTAAAGGTTGGAATGTTTGGAATTTCGTTGCCCCCCCCCTCTGTCAGAGACATCATGTGGTGTGTTGGGTTCGCGTATAGCATTATGGGTGATTTTTGAGATAAGGAGTTGTGACATTATGTGTTTGGAAATTTCTGGGGAACAGAGGCCACCTGTTAATCAAATTGACATCCTTTGGTCTATCTGCCACTTTCTCTCCAATTGTTCATTCACTGCATGTCATGGTGGATGGCTCCTATTCTTGAAGTTTCACCACACTTGTCCTCTTTCTTCTGTACACAAATGACTTAAATTCTCAATCACCACTAATCCTATCCACAGCTTTGCTTATGGTACACTCCATTCATATGACAAACTATGCATTGGTCGTGCATCTCAAGCTATAAAATCATCTACAACAGGCGTTCCCAACCCTATGCCTGCGGGCACCATGGTGCCCGTCGACCAATTTGTGTGTGCCTGCCGCTGTTCATCCGTGTGCCGTAGAGTTTGAAATAATCATGTGCACATCACGCAACAATTCATGTAGCTATTTCCATTAAATATAATGGAAATAGCTGCATGCATTGCAAAGCTTGTTCAAGTAAATGCTGAAGAACTGGAGCTAGAAATTTTGGATCTTCAGAATGACATCACGCTAAAATCCCATATAACAGATGAAAACTTCTGGAATCTAGTGGATAGAAAAAATTTTCCATTCTTAAAAAGAGCAGCATACAAGATAAAATCGTTTTTCAGTTCCACATACCTTTGCGAATCATTGTTTTCAACCATGAATATCATAAAATCAAAATATAGATCACAATTCACTGATGAGCATCTTGATGATTGTTTAAGAACTGGAATATCATCATATTCTCCTAATTATGAAGCACTGGCCAATGAAATGCAATGCCAAAGATCACACTAACATATATATATATTTAAATTTTTATATAATGTAAACTTTTAAGTAATAAAACATTTGATTATAATGTAAGCTTTGTATGTATTCATTTAATAAAAGAATTCAAAAAATTTGCTCGAAAAAATGGATGGTGCCCATCGCCCTACTGGTATTTTAGAATGTGCTCTAGGAAACAAAAAGGTTGGGAACCCCTGATCTACAACCAATGCCTTAAAAATAATTTCCATATCATCCTTCAAAGGAACAAGAATTATATGATCAACCTCAATGTCACTAAAACATAGCTTTGCCTTTTCTCTTGCAAAAGGGAATCTCACCTACCCATATGCTCAACAATACACAAATCACCAGATAGGATCATCTCTCTCTCTCTCTCTCTCTCTCTCTGCTTGGTCTGACTTTTACCCTCAACCTCTCAGCATAAACACATCATATCAATAGGTTTCTTGGCCTCTAAAAAACTAAGCACTCTTTCCCAAATAATTAAAAATTCTCAATGTTGTCCAGAGGAGAGTTTAGTTTAGTTTCTGTTCTTTATTCATGGTATTTCCATCATTGTACAGGTGCAATACTGAGGACATTGTTTTCGTTGGATTTGGCTTCAAGTACCACTACTTGAAGTACTCTTCCAGGGTGTTCAGGTCTGTATTCAAGGTTGATTCTAGGTTGGTAAAGGAGGTGGATTGATGTAAGATCGCTAGGTCATCGGCATACATATACCTGCTTGATCTGGTATGAGGTAGATCATACACATAAAAGTATAGGGGATAAATACAGATCCCTGAGGAAGACTGTTGTGAAGGAATCTGGGCCTGCTCTATGGGAGGCGGTTTGAACAAGATCAAGATGTACAATGCTTCTCATGGTCACTGCTTAAATGAAATGGCAACTATCCTTTCCTTGCACTTTCTGTTGGGCCTGTTAAACAAAAGCACTAGCTGCTAGACACCCCTTTTCAGTACAACTGCAAACACATACCAAAACCTACTTCTTTTCCTCCTCTTTTATTCCATGCACCTCTGTTCCTCTGGCACAGCCTTCGTCACAAAGTTCACTAACGACAACCTCCATCTCTTCAAGAAAAATGTCAAAAACTTCTTTCCTAAACCTCACACAATACTGATGTGCTATAAGTTCTTCTGCTTCTCATGTATGGAATTGATGATATTATTATTACTACTACAAGACACTTCCACAGTCAGGGACCAATCAAGGAAGGATGCGTATCACTCAACACCACGTTATACCTTGAACTCATTCACACCATCTTACTACAGCAGTGCATGACCTTTTCTCATTCCCTTCTTGACAACATTCATTCTCAATTTCCATGGATACCTTCTCTCCACCCACCATACATTCCATAGTTCTGATATCACCGTTAACACACTCTTTGCACCCTATACACTATATCTGCATCACTTTCGAATCCAGGAGATCATATCTATGCACAGAAGTCCAGATTAGGTTGTATCAAAGCCTTGTAAAGAGACACAATGACTTCCTTCTTTTTACACATCAGTGTTCTTTCAGCAATTATCCTCTGAGTTGAATTTGCAATTTTAGCTAGATTACTCTTGAACTTCAACCTCCCATCAACTAAAATTCCAAGATCCCTTGGCAGATCAGTTTCCTTTAGCATACTCTCATTAATATAACGTGACATTGGATATCTCATCACAAAGTGTGCATGGCATAACATTTACTAACACTTAACTGATAGCCATTTTCACAGGTTCCACGATACCAGCTTATGCAAATCTTTCTGCAAGTACTGCATGTCAGTTGCAAAATGATTTGAATAAGCTAGTATTTTGGGCATGCAAAAATTGATATCGGTTTAGTTTGTAGACTCATATCCCCCCCCCCACACACCTGGCCCCATACACCACTTTTTGATCTATCACTCAGCCATTCTCTTACCCAAACTAGTAAATTTCTCATCCAATCCTGTATCCTCCCCATACACTGAATTTCTTCTGCTAGTGTAAGTTAGTGAGCTCAATTCATGCATAGTCTAGGCTGACAGTTTTTAACAAAATGGACACCCATTAGTCGAACAATTTCTTCTGCATCCGGTGCCTACATACTATATGCCAGTGATGTTCAACCTTTTTTACTATGCGAGCTACTTTTCTATAAAAAGTTATTCTGTGATCTACTCTCTTATATAGATCAGGTTCCCCCAACCTAATATCTAATTACGCACAAATAAACAACTAAAAAAAAATACACAACTAAAAACTTTATTTGTGTATTTAAAAATTTATTTATCACTTTTAATTATTTTAATACAACAAAAAAAAACCAAATATATTGAAATGAAATATTTATTTCTCTATTTTGGAAAACCAAAGTTAGAAAAAACAACAGATTGATTACAAACTCACAAGTTACAGGAAATGCTGGTTGATTAAAAAAAAAAAAAGTTAATGTGAAATTTGACATTGTTTGGACCTCGCAATATTTTCATAGTCAAGTTGATATGAAGAAGTGATCAATCGAAGACAATCATCCAAATGATCATTTGTAATTTGGTTTCTTAATCGATTTTTTATGACGGTCATATCTGAAAAAACAGATTCTGACGAGTATGTCGATCCGAAACACGACAGAATTTTTCACGCAATATCAGTTAATATTGGGAATTTTTCATGTGCATACTTCCAAATGACTTCATTGTTTATTGATTTTAAATGTAAACTATTCTGAATGTTTATTATCCCAAGTTCTACTTCAGCTTGGTTTATATCAAACAGCCCACTAATTTTATTTGAAATTTCTGTGATGTTCAAGTTTTCTTGAAATGGATTATTGATAAAAGATACAATCATTTCAGTTTTATTAAAGTCTTTAAATCTTGAATTTATTTCTTCCTCAACTAATTCTATTTCACGAATAAATTTGTTTAAATAAATCGCAGTGAAGCATTTCTTGATTTTGTTCAAAAAATTTTAATAAATATTGGAATGTCTAAATTCGCGGTCATTTATATTTTTCTTTAATAAAAGTAAGTATTGTTGGAAACTTTTTATTGAACTTAACATGTCAATTAAATTTTTATCTCTACCTTGTAACTCTAAATTTAAATTGCTTAATTTCATACAGAAATCTACTAAAATTGATAAGTGTAACAAACCATTTTTTATCACACAAATGTGGATAAATATCTCCTTTTTCATCATGAAAATTTTTTATATCATTAATTAATACAAGAAATCTTTCTAAAAATTGACTTCTGCTGAGCCAGCAAACATTATTGTACAACAGAAGTTCCATATCGTCATATGCCTGTAATTTAAATAACCGCTGTTGCAGGGCGTTTCCTCAAACAGAATTTACAATTTTCATCATCATCATCATACGTATCAAGATTTAGGCCTAGTATGGCCTGTTCCGGCCTTAGAAGTCATCGTTGAATCATTTAAGAGGACGTCCTGGTTTTCTTTTTCCTAATGGCTTGTACTTTAAGGCTTGTTTTGGTAATCTTTCTGTTTTCATTCTTTGAACGTGTTCCATCCATCTATGTTTATATTTTTTAATTTTTTCAATTACTGGTTCTTGGTTTAATTCTTTCATAATATCTTCGTTTCTTTTGTGATCAAATAGGGTATACTTTGCAGTTTTTCTCATAAACTTCATTTCTGCTGTTGTTAATCTTTGTTTGTCGTTTTGTTTTATTGTCCAGATTTTGCTTCCATACATTAAGACCGGTAGGGCTAGTGTATTGTATACTTTTAGCTTGGTTTGTTTTTGAACTAGGTTTGGTTTAAATATAGAGTTAATTACTCCTGTTATTTTTAAATATTTTGCAATTTTTATGTTTATATCTTTTTCATAAGTGATCATACATCCTAGGTAGTTAAATGAATTCACCTGTTCTAAGATCTTGTTATCTAATACTATTTTAGTTCTTGCTGGATCTTGTCCTTTAAAGGCCATAGTTTTTGATTTTTCCGTTGATATTATCATACCATAATTTACAATTTTAAACATAATATTCAAAACATCTTTTGTGTTTAATCTTTTACTACACAGCACTTGTTGGTGGATAATACAGTGGTACGTTAAAAAATCTGGATATTTGTCATCGTTTTTACATAATGAAATGAAGACTGATTTATTGCCTATCATTGCAGGACACCATCAGTAGTAATAGACACAAGTTTAAAAAGCGGAAGTTTGTGTTGTTTCACAAATTCATCAAATGCCGAAAAAATGTCTTCTCCCCTAGTCCTTCCCAATAATGATATAATTTTCAAGAGTTCTTCTTTACTTGAATAATCTTGAAATACCATGCGAATAAATACCATTAACTGATCAATATCAGTGAAGTCGTTTGACTCATCAAATTATAATGAAAACGCAATACACTGGTGAATGTCTGACATTAACCTGGCCGGGAAACTTTTCTCCGGCAATTGGAACTCTTCCTTTCGGCAATTTGAAACCTTGTTTGCGGCCTAGAAGTAGTCTCTCTCTCTCTCTAGCGACGTCTTGAACTGAGAAGCTCCTTTCTGGAAGTGGGAAACTCCTCTCTCAACCAACGTGGATCAGGGCAGTCTCTCTGATGGCGACTCTGGACCAGACGGCCTCCTCTCTGACAGCAATTCTGGAACTGGGATCCCTCCTGCTTGCTTCAGTCCCTTCTTATTAGGCCTCCTCACATGAAGTTTGGCAACCCCCAAAGAATCGGTATGAGTCTTTCATCTGACGTTTCAAGTTTGGCACGCCGTTTATTCTCCTCTCTGACAGCAATTCTGGAACTGGGATCCCTCCTGCTTGCTTCAGTCCCTTCTTATTAGGCCTCCTCACATGAAGTTTGGCAACCCCCAAAGAATCGGTATGAGTCTTTCATCTGATGTTTCAAGTTTGGCATGCCGTTTATTCTCCTCCGCTTTCTTTTGATTGTAAGTTGCCGGCCACTAGAAAGTTATTTGAAGTTTTCCTGACTGACTTCGGAGATGTTTACACTTAGAACCTGCAAGCCTTTCTCATACATAGAAGTTTCAATAACAATCTTTCTAATGCCGCCATGTACAGCTTCGGCGACAAAAACATTGCCTTTGTTTTTAACACTCTAACATATTCTTATTAAAGCAGTATATACAGTTAGTTTCAAAAGAGTTATTTTCAAAAACATCTAATACAAACTATACCAAGACAAACAAAGTTTATTTTTTTACAATATTCACATGGGACTTAACCTAAGTAAAAAATCTATGTAAGGTGCTTTGGAATATTTAATATTTAAGCTACAATCGAGTTTTTACACTTTGCTTATAATCGTATTCATTCGGCTCACTATTTGACTTCCACTGATCCAAATTAATTCATTTACCTGGATTTATAAGAAAATTACTGATTTGATAATTTTAACGAAAAATAAATAAACAATAGCAATAAATAATAGCAATAGCGAATTAAAAATAATACAATATTTTGTTTTCAGTTTTAATTAAATTTGTAAGGATAGAGGAATAGATGAGAGATCGACAAAAAATCGCTCCGCGATCAACGGGTTGAACACCCCTGCCATATGCATTGATGAGATTTATTCTTTCATATTCATCTGTTTATCTCTGTAAAGAGACTGTGCCAATTTGTTTATCGTTGTTAAGCAAATATACAAGAGTTCAATCTGATTGGTACAATGACTTTTAACTCTATTAACTTTAGAATCCAGGAAATGACTGACTTGAGACTTAAAAAAAAAAAAAAAAACATATATTTAATGAAACTAGATAAAAACTGCATACCTTGTAAATAAAATAAATTTAAGACTTATAAAAACTATTTTGATCCAAGGCCAATTTAGATTTAAATTAAATCTAAATTTAAAAACTATACTTTGAGATCTCCTCACCTTTAATGGATAAAGTTATTCTCTCACTGACTTATTCTATTAATAGTTTGTTTTACATGAGCTTAATCAGTCTACTAGACGAAACATTTTGTTTTTCACAATGAATTCCTACAAATAAATGTTCATTAGAGTCAGTCCTTTATCAGACCTTTTCTCACAAAATAAACTTCTTATCTTCCATGGGACTATGCATTGTCTCCTTATTGCAAATTGTAAATTATATTGTAAATTGATCCTCACTATTATTACAGTGAGTTTAAATATTCTTACCTCAGGCAATATAATTACAAGATGCACAAATTCGTTACCAGAGAAAACACAAAGTTTGTTTTACTACTTCATAAACAAATATCAAAGTAGAGCCTCTTCATTAAAAACCACTTTACAGTTTCAGATCTCATTAATTCCATCACTTGTTGTGATAAAATTATTAATATTACTGCCATCATTGAGACAGAAGACAGAATTTTTTATTTAGCATTTCTTAGAATGGTGAAATGGAATATCTACTTGATATCTTCTTTTATTTACTATTCACTTATTGAGAGTTTCACTTTTCCAGTCTAAGGATTCACCTTGTTAAGATTACCTTTTTGGAATCCACTATTAATATATTAATATATTTTGGAATCCACTATTAATATGTCATGTTTTCTTAAATACTTCAAAAATACAAATTGGTTTGCATTCTCAAACTTCTATTCTCCCACCTCTTGTTTTTTTTCCATTAAACAGGTACCAACTAGTCTCTCTGTCAGCTGTCAATCAACCATCAATTTCCTTGGTGAGCATGTGCAAGTCAATAATGGCTGACACGTCATTAGTGAAAAGAGAGTCTTTTCGATGAACTTCACAACACTTAACAATTGTGAAATACAATAAAGAATATTGATATTATTATAACTATCTGAATCTAGCAAGTACAATTCATCTAAAAAAATTTACATTTTTTTTTTTAAAAAACAGATATCAATTTCTTATCAGGTACATTGCAAGTGACGATTTTATATGGTTATGAAACTAAAACTAATAAAATACTAATGCTGAGAAACAGTTTAAGCATCTTTTCACAAAAAAATCAAACAATTCTAATGATTCATATACAATTATGTTTATTCTTCTTTTTATCTATTAAAAAAAAAAAAAAAAAGACAGAATTCTAAATGATGCAAAATTCTGTATTATAAATTACAATATATATAAATAAACTATATGGAGTGCACTGCATATACTAGCATGGCTTTATGCTCAGCTGCTATGATAGAGAGCAACGTCACAGTCAAAGAATGCTATGGTATCACTTCCATATTTTTTTAAAATTTGTTTTCATATAAAAAAAATAAATAAATTACATGTACTATTCCATACCATACCTCTTCTTTTTCACTTCTCAACTCTCCATCTAGCTGCTGTTGCCTTAACCTTTTATAATCTGGCTCCATGGGATCATATACTTCCTCAGAGGTATCATACAATCCAGGAGCAGGTTTTTTCTCAAATGGAATTTCTGCATTATAATCCACTCCTTTTCTTTTTTTTCTTCGTGGTTCTAACTCTATTCCTGCCATTCTCAGTTCACGTCTTTTCTGCAAAGCAGCTAATCTTCTAGCTTCTTCTAACTGTTTTTCCCTAGCCTTTCGTTTTGCTTTTTTACCCTGGGTATTTGCAAGTCTAGCACGAGCTTCGGAAAGCATCTCCAGTTCTAAAAATACAACATAAAATACCATGAGTACTATCAACAAAGTAAACATTTTAAAATGAATTTAAAAAAATGACAAAAATAAGCGAATGTAAAACAAATGTGATTAGAACATTTGCTTTCCTTAAGTTTATCTGCTAAGCAACATGTTTCAGAAAAATTAAACATTTTTTTAAAATTTAATTTTACAAAACATAACTTGATAACCCTTTTTTCAAGTGAAAATAAGCTAACTAGTCTTAGATAATTTATAATGAAATATAAGATATTTAATCTTATATTTCATCTTAATCTTATCATGAAATTATAAGATAAAATAGAGAACATACAGAAAGATTGCTAAATGAAACAAACAGGGACGGTACTGTAGTAGAAAACACATGACAGGAATGAAATCAGGAATACATAATATCTGAAGGAGGGGGAAAAAAACATCAAAAACAGAAATGTGCAAAGACATCTGAGTATATGATACTCAACCAGAAATGCTCAAATAGGAGATATAAAAGTTTTACAGTGGCTACAATACACAATTCAGAAGGTTGGTCAGAGGGTTGAATTCTGGATGATTGGAGTAGAGCTCTCATAGTATCCATCTATAAAAAGGGAAGTAAAACTGAAAGTAAGAATTACAGAGGAATTTCTCTACTGAGTGTTCTCAGTAAGGTATATGCAAGTATACTTGGGAAACAGCTAAGAAAAATTGTGAAAATGACGCTTGGAGAAGAACAAGCTAAATTCAGGTCAAATAGAGGTTGTAAAAATAAGATTTTCACTTTAAGACAAATAGTTGAGAAATCATGGGAATATAACAAGGATCTGTTTTAAGTTTTGTAGATCTGGAAAAGACATATGACAAGGTGCCAAGAGAAAAGAAATTCAAAACACTACAATTATATGGTGCAAATAGGACATTATATCAAGCAATACTTACTCTATATTCGAGTCTTGACAGATAACATATTAATTTAGAGGAAAATTGCTGATAGGAAGTTAGTAATGATGTAATTTTTTTTCACATAGTACTATTATGATATCCTGTACACTCGCCCCCCCCCCCTCTCCCCAGAGTATACAGGGTGTTCGGGATAAATTTGACAGTTTCGTAAGGAAAAAGAAAATCTTCTTTGTATCTATTAAATTTAATGAATTGACAAAAAAACATTACAGGCAGAGTTAATTACAATACTATCAACAAGATTTACTCAAAATAACCACCATTAGCATCGATCACAGCTTCAATTCTGCTTCGGAACCTCGAACAAGCTGATGCTACAGTCTCCCTGGGAAGGGCCGCAAAAACTGTTTTAATTTTATCCATTAACTGGGCTTTTGTATTACTGGAAGTGCGATTGGTGTCTTTTTCAACTGCGCCCCATACAAAATAATCCATGGGGTTAAGGTCTGGGGAGTTTGGAGGCCAAACATTTGGACTGGTGAAGTCGTAGAAATTTTCAGACAACCATTTTTGACTTTTCCCAGAGGTGTGGCAAGGGGCCGAATCCTGCTGCCATACATACGGCCTACCATTGGCTACCCTTGTTATCCAGGGCTTGACTACAGTTAGCAACTCCACGAACAAAGCCCGAATTCTAATGCCAGGGTTCTTCAACACCTGTTCCTGCAGATTTGCGAGGAATTCAGCTGTACGAACGCAATCAGATCGTCTGCTAGGGATCTTTCTTCTTGCTACATCCTCGTAGTCACCATTGCAAGTCTCTAGTTCATGCCTGATTGTTTTTACTGTATTCAGGGAGCATTGGGCAGCAGTCGTAATATCCTTATTTTGATGGCGGGCACGAATCATCATGATACAAGTTATTCTCTTCCATGATTCAGGTGGGTTCCAGCTATCCATCCTTTCTGACATCTTGTATATGAATGAAGAAGGGTCCAAACTTTTAAATGAAGAGAAGTGTGTGTTAATACATGTAACTTATGGAAAAATATAATTAATTATAAATATGTCAAATTTATCCCGAACACCCTGTATATTAGGAATTTGATGGTGAACAGCAGTTAGAAATGAAGGAGATACATGATGATGATGCAGAATGAATATGCAGGGTTCCCCTGGCTAAACTGAATAACTTGATAGAATAAATTTTTATGAAAATCAGTAAGAAAAAGAAAAAGACAATGAAAATAGGCAGAAATACTGAAAACATCAACTGTATCCTGAATTGAGAACCTACAGAACAAGTAAAAAATTTCAGCTATTTAGGCACAATTTTTAGTGAAGATAATAAATTAAAATATGGAAATAGACAACAGAATAAGAAAAGCTAGTATGGTGGGAAGCCCAGATGAATAAATTTATATGGAATAAGAGAAATTAGTCAAAACACTAATAGCAGTACACAAGACAATGTTCAAAAACCAATTTTAACTTATTGATCTTAGAGCTGGCATACAAATAAAACACTTCAATCAAAGACTGGAAACCACAGATATGAAAATTCTGAGAAAGATTAGTGGAGTGAACAGATGGGTCATAATGGCAGTATTATATTTAAAATGAAGATATTACAAAAGAACTTGACATTGTTAGCATCCATGAATATATTAGCAGAGCTAATCTCAAGTGGTATGATCACAAGTGCTCTTTGCCAGGATTACAAAACACAGAGGAAGACCAAGATCTAGGTGGAATGATTCAGTAAAAAGTGCTTTATAAGACAGAAACATAAAATTAGATAATACTGAAGTTTTGAGAGACAACAGATTCATTTGGAAGAAAATTGCCAGCAGAAAGTTAGTAATGGTATAACTTTTTCACATAGTACTATCATAATATCCTGTACGCCCCTAAGGGTACTCACCAGGCATTTGCTGCTGACGATGATAATAAAGAACATTATCTTATATTATAAAGAAAGCCAAACTGAAGTGAAACATTTTATAGATAACACACAATAATGTGCCAAATATCCCTGTCAGCAAGTAACTCGACAGGCCAAAAGATCACATATCAATCCAAGAAATAAACAGAATTAATGAATAAACAAATAAATCTTGGGATTTTAATTATAACTGAGGCTCATCTAAATTTTCAAATTTGAATTATATATATATATATATATATATATATATATATATTTATATACCATCTTCATCCATATCTTTAGGATCAGGACGAGCTGGTTTTGTTTCAGGATTAGGGTCAATTTCACCAGGTTTCAACTTCCTGGGATCATCATTAATGTCTCCATCCTCTTCTCTTCTTTGAGCTTGATCTCTATTTGGTTAAATAAACTTCTTTAATAAGAGATGGTGAAAATTTCATTACAAAAAATAAATCTCAGTATGATTTCTTTCCTTTACCATATTAAAGTATACATTACAATGGCAATTAATAAAGAGGGTAGGAATAAAATCCTTGGAACAAAAACTTAAGTTAAATATACAGTCACGCCACTATCTGCACTTTCTCTCTCTTAACAATAAATTTCACAAATGAAAAATTACATTAACAGAAGTGTTTAATTAATTTTCACACATGAAAAGTATCTGCTAGTCATTAGATCTACTGAAGAGTAAAACATTTCAGATTTCATGAAATATTTTATTATATTAAAATAAACTGAAATAAAAAAAAATCCAAATGGGCAACTATTATCGTTCAAAATTTGCAGTACAATCAATTCTCACTATAGCAAATGTGTAGAGAAAAGTTATTGTGAATTGTCTTTAGAATGGCATGCCTATGGAGCATTGGCTGAGATTTTTTGCGGAAAATGTTCACTGATATTCACTACTGAGTGAAAGTTGTTTACTGGGAAAAAAATGTGTAGACATCAGTTGAAAACACAAACTCTGGACTATAGTGAAAGTAGACTGTACATCATTTTAGTTGTAACTATGAAACATAAACAGGAAATTATTATTGGAAGAAAGAGAAAGAAGAATCTTTATTACTTTAAGGCACTTATAGTTGTGAGATAAATTGACATGCATGGGAAGGAAATTAAGTTTCTTGTTGAATATGAGCCCCAAGAACTTGGCTTCTGGATTAAAGTTTATCATAGTCTGAATTCTGAATTGGAATGAAGACCATGCCTGCAGCAAAAATGCTCATCTTCTGCTGGGAAAATCTGAACACACAAGAACAATTTGATAAATGTCTTTATCATTAAATATTACATGAATGACAGAAGATAGTAAAGTCATTCACACAGAGGGGATAACTTACAGTTGGGGAAAAAGTTGTTCGGTATTATTTATTTCGTATCCAAACACAGGTGGTACAGTAGTAAGTAAGTGGTACAACATTATTTACAACAAATTAGGATACATTACAAATGAGAACAGCTTAAATTTGGTAGGTGAATTATACAGGGAATAATAAGTAAAATATGAAGAAAAAGAAACTATACATAAGTTATATACAATAAATATGGTCAGATGTTCCTCCAGTATCTTGTGCAATCAACTGCTCTTCCTGTGCAGGATATAAGGTTCTCTTTTGTGCAAGGTGATTGAAGAAGGGGACAAGAAAAAAGGTGTTCCATGGACTGGGTTGTCCCACACTCATAATTATCTGGTCCAGTGAGGTAGCCCCATTTGATGAGGAGGTTTTCTTTGCAGTGTCCTGTCGTTCGAAGTCTGTTGAGGCTTTTTCAAATATTCCAGTCCAAGTGGGCACCACGTGGAAGATGTTTGGCTGTTGGAATACACTCTCAGAGTATAGTGCAAGCCATTGTTGAAGTCTCTGGAGGGTTTTTAGGTGGTTCAACAGTTGCTAGGAGGCTATGTCGGGATCTTAGTCTTTGGGGTACTGTGGTGTGGCCGAATACTGGGTGGCGTTCATCATTCATTTGTCTGCTTCTTTCGTCAGCTGAGAATGCAGATCTTCGAATTGAAGGGGGGGGGGGGGTGCATTACCAGCCAAAGTATACAGGTCTTTTAGTGATGTTGGTTTCAGGCATCCTGTAATTAAGTGGCAGCTTTCATTCAATACTGTGTCAACTTTTTCAGTATGGCAGGTTCTGGACAATACTGGGCAGGCATATTCAGCAGAAAAATAGCAAAGGGCCAAGACAGAGGATTTTAGTGTGCTAGGGTCTGCACCACATTTGAAGGAAGTAATCTTTCTTAGTATGTTGTTTTTTGCATTCACTTTTGCCTTCGTTTTTTCTGTGTCTTTTATATGAAAAGCTGCAATCAAGAGTCACACCGAGATAGATTGGGTTCCAGGAATATTCTAAATTAGAGCTTTTCCAAGAAAACTGTGGCTTCCTTATTGTTAAGGTGGAAAAGGCAGGTCTGGGTTTTCAAGGGGTTTGGTTTTAATTGATTGCTGCTATAATATAGTTGTTCAGTCAAGTTAACCTTGACTGCAAAAAGTGTGACACTTAAAACTGAACAATGTGGGACTACCTCCTCTTGGGTATATGATCGGGAGAGAGTGGTTACTACTTGGACTTTGGTTGAATAAAAAGTTGTTGATAAAAAGAGGAAAGGGATAGGAGATTGCTGATAATTGTGCATTAATGAAATTTCTATCAAGTTCAGGGGATCTATAGCTACAGAAGGAGTTATTACAATACTATGTACTGAAATCCACATATGGAAACTTGGTTTCCATGAAAGAGTTTCTGCATACAAGCTCAAGAGATTGTATCTCAAATAATGACTGGATTAGACTCATGGTACAAGGTTTGCCATGACTGGACAGTAGACTAGTAGAAAGCTGATTTGCAGTGGCAAGCATCAATACAGAATTAAATCGATGCATTTTGTTATAGTGGAAACCAGGAGAAAGTTCTTAACTAGAGTATACTTTCAATCTGTTAAGTGCAGTGTAGTGTACCGTCTGACCACATATATGAGAACCTCAGTTGGTTCGGTGCCAAAAAGAGTCAATTCATGTTGAAGGGGAGAAAGAAATAAGGTGATGTGCGAATTGGTCACCAACACAAGAAATCACGTGCTTTATACGTAAAATTTTCCAACTGTTATACAAGCAAAATACAAGGGCTGTTCAATAAGTATAGTTCGCCCACCGATTTGAGGTCCCTCGACACTTCTGCGCATCTCAGAAAAAGAAGAATCCATTCCGATAATAGGGTAATCAGTCCATATAATGGGATGAGTTGTTTATTATTACCGGTCGGAAAATTAACTTCTCTTTTATGATTATTGTAGTTAACTATGTTGCTTGTATAACAGTTGGAAAATTTTACCTATAAAGCACGTGATTTCGCGTGTTGGCGACCAATTCGGACGTCCTTCATTTTTTTCTCCCCTTCAGCATGAATTGACTATTCTTGGAAAGACGCGAAGCAGGGACCAGGAAACGGTGGGCGAACTATAATAAGACTAATTTTACTGTCGCAAAACCACTCATCACAATATTAATTTCTGTGGAATAAAGAAATGTTGCTGTCTGTATTAACAAAAGAAGTTGATAGATGGTGTATACGGGCTGATGTGCCAGAGTGTCAAATGACTAAACACAAGCTTGTTTCGGCGCGCCTACGAACCGCGACCAGTCATCGAAATGGAAGTGTCCTTGGAACAGCGTTATGCGATTAAATTTTGTGTGCGTTTGCAAAAATCGGCATCGGACACTTTTAACAAGATACATGAAGCTTTCCACGATGAAGCAATGTCGAGGGCAAGTGTTTTTCGCTGGCATAAAACTTTTAAGGAAGGAAGACAAAATGTGGAAGATCTTGAATGTGAGGGAAGACATTCAATGTCCATCACAGAGACAATGATCAACACAGCAGCGATTATCATCAAGGAGGATCGCAGAATTACAGTACGCCAGCTGCATGTTGTCCTGAATATTTCTGTGGGAAGTGTTCACTCAATCATGGCTGAACATTTGGGATAGAAACGTGTTTGTGCTCGATGGATTCCCAAACTCTTGACACCGGAGCAAATGCAGCATCAAGTGGATGTGTGCACAGAATGGAAAGAAAGACTGGAACAAGAAGGCGACAACTTCTTAAAACGCATCATTACAGCAGATGAAGCTTGATTGTATCACTATGACCCTACAATGAAACAACAAAGCAGTGAATGGAAGCATCCGTCTTTGCCTACCCACAAGAAAGCAAAAACTGTAAAATCGGCTGGTAAAGTTACGACCATAATGTTTTTTGACTACGAAGGCATTGTTTACCAACATGCTGTAGAACCCGGAGATACTGTAAACGGCTCATACTATGTGGATGTTTTACGGACAATGGTACAGCACGTCAAAAGGACGCGTCCATTGCTGAAGAATGGCTTCTTACTGCACCACAATAATGCAAGGCCACATATTGCTGGTGGTGTAATGGACGTTTTGCAGAAGAACAACATAGATATCCTACCACACCCTCCATACAGTCCTGATCTCGCACCGTGCGATTTCTGGCTGTTTCCTCAGCTCAAGAAACCACTAAGAGGCCGCCATTTTGAAAGCAACAAAGCATGTGTAAAAGCTGTGGAGGCGGTTTTGAAAGAACCCTCAAAAAACTGACTTTCACATGTGTTTAAGAAGTGGACGCAACGTTGGGACAAATGCATCACGTCTCACGGTAGTTAATTCGAAAAAGACCATGTAAATGATGACGATTAAAGGTAATCTGTTTTCTGTATAAATATGGCCTTATAACTTATTGAACAGCCTCCGTAGTTATCACTTCATAAACTACGATATTCAAATCATTCTGCAAGTACTGTATGTCAGTTTGCATTATTAATTACGCTGCACATTTTTGCATCAGTCCATGTGGTTAGCCGAGTGGCTATGCACTTTGCAACGATAAGCCTGGGAAAGGAGTGCCCTGGGTTCGATTCCCATCGCTGACGTGAGGAGCTTAGGATGTTTCTCAGATATAGTCAAGTTAGCCGATCTTGGGCGTGGACTGCAGGGTTTTCTCCCCAGTTTATCTAGGGGTTTTTCCTTTCACAAGCAAGCAAACCGGTCTTGAGAAATAACACTTCTACAGACATAGGATACATTGGGAGGCATAAAGCCAACCCACCTTATCCTCGTATAATGTTTGCAGTTATAAGGAACAGAAGCCCTCAACGCCGTAAAAGGTAAAAGAGGGAAAGATTAAAAAAGATTTTTGCATCATCAGCAAACAGCTGGATTTTCCTGTCAAATCCTTCCCACTGTCATTAATGTATACAGTAGCAAAAAAATATTAATCTGAACACTCATGTTTTAAGGAAAAATTTTAATTTTGCAAGAATTATTTTAAAAAATTAAACTCCAACTTTACCTAATAATTTATATGTGCTCCTCTGTTCCTAACAAGTTCATTAATTTGCTTAGGCATGGACTCTACCAACATAGAACACATTTTTCTTTTTTCTGTATCTCAAAACCATACTTTTATAATGGATTTGTATTAAGTTATCCTTTATATCACAATTTAAATTTCCAAGTCTCTTTTTCACTATGGCCCACAAATTTTCTACTGGGTTAATGTCAGGAGAGTTACCTGACCCTGAAGCAATTGGATGTTGTAATTTTTGAGGAACACTTTCACTTTTTCGAAGTGTGGCATGTGCAAAATCCTGTTGTATCTGTATGACCACTCTTTTCTCTAATATTTTTATGCATTGTTCACTTTTCATCATACTATCAACAGGCATAAGTGATCCTGCACAATAATGTGTAAAACAACCCCAGAGCTGTATGTTTAGGAGAGTGTTGAAGGTGGGCATAAGAAGTCTTCTCATCAAACAAGTACCCATGTTTGCAAACATAGGTACTTGCTCTCCTTGAAGAAAGAAACGGCTCGCATCTAAGAATATGACCTTCTTCCACTTCTCAACAGTCCAATTTTTGTATACTTTTGCCACTGGAGCCTCTTTTTCTGCCATAGCCCTTGTCAACAATTGTTTCTTTTTTGGTCTGTGGGTAGTCCTCCCTGCTTCCAACAATCTTCAATGGACTGTCATGTCAGAAACATGAATCCCACTAGCTGCCAAGTCTCTATTTAAGTCTACAGAAGATAATCTTGGATTCATCTTGCTTTTCCTACTGGTAAACGATCTTGAGTGAGTGTAGTTTTCCTTTCTTGCCAAGAGAAAAAGTTCTTGTCTCCCTAAACCTCTTTAAGATTGCATTAGCAGTACCCAAACCAACCACAATCATTGGCAATTTGTCTTTGAGTCATGGATGAGTGCTGGGAAATACTACAGATTTTTTGAATACTTTCTTGGATTGCAGATTTTGGAGATCCTGCAAACCATTCCAAACCGTTCTGGATGAAGAAGGGTGACATTTTTCCAACTGGAAATTCACCTGTCGAATGTAAGATTAAGAACAGTGGTGTATTTGTTGCAGCCCGTGATGTTTTTAAGGGCCCTTGATAAACAAGAGGTTAAAATTATTCATACTCAAAGGGAAGTTGATTCAGTGGCAAAGCACTCCACTCACAATGGAGCCACACATGAATGCCCACTCTCTGGCAAGCACTGACACATTCAAGAGTGGAATGAAAGGAATACCCTGGACATTATACAGGCACCACGGAAAGGCTTGGACCCTATTCACAGATCATGGGGAAGGAGCCTTACTACAACAACCTTGACCCTTGCAAGCAAGCCCACTAGTCAAATGATCTTGGCTATGCCAAACAGGACTACCAGGATCTCCCTTTCCAGCTGTCCACAGACTGCTTTGCACAACAAACATGATGCCAAGGTAGAGGATTTCAGTGATAGTGGTCTGAATGATAGGATGAAAAAAAAAAAAAAAAAAAAAAAAAAACAGGATAATAAAAAATACAGGAAAAAAACATGGAAAAAGAATAAGAATGAAAAGGGCCAGTACCATATTACACAAAAAAATGTGTTATAAATTTATATAAATTAAACTGCAATATATTTTTGGAAAAATATTACAAATTTCCTAAGGACATAGTTAGGAATTAATGTAGAGTGCTTATGTCCAGCCCAAACTGTGATGCAGGTCTCATAACATCATACCATGCTTGGCACCAAGTCATTAAGAAGTCCTTACTGGCAATAAATTTATGTTCACATTTGGCTGTAGTCAATGAAATTTTTTCACATACAGGTAAAAATGTAGTTCATCCTTAGCTTCTGGACACCAACGTACAATGTAACCATAATCTACTTATTTCTACAAGTCAGTGTCCTCCACATCACTGCCAGAAGTTACTGTACTATCTTAACAATTTTAGTAATTAGTCCAAAAACTTAAAAATTCTGTAAATAATTTTTTTCCCCCAAAGAATGTAAAAAATGAATTTTACATTATTTTTTATGAAATGAATACATTTTTATTTTTTGGCTGATTTCACATACAGGGTGTTCGGGATAAATTTGACATATTTATAATTAATTATATTTTTCCGTAAGTTACATGTATTAACACACACTTCTCTTCATTTAAAAGTTTGGACCCTTCTTCATTCATATACAAGATGTCAGAAAGGATGGATAGCTGGAACCCACCTGAATCATGGAAGAGAATAACTTGTATCATGATGATTCATGCCCGCCATCAAAATAAGGATATTACGACTGCTGCGCAATGCTCCCTGAATACAGTAAAAACAATCAGGCATGAACTAGAGACTTGCAATGGTGACTACGAGGATGTAGCAAGAAGAAAGATCCCTAGCAGACGATCTGATTGCGTTCGTACAGCAGAATTCCTCGCAAATCTGCAGGAACAGGTGTTGAAGAACCCTGGCATTGGAATTCGGGCTTTGTTCGTGGAGTTGCTAACTGTAGTCAAGCCCTGGATAACAAGGGTAGCCAATGGTAGGCCGTATGTATGGCAGCAGGATTCGGCCCCTTGCCACACCTCTGGGAAAAGTCAAAAATGGTTGTCTGAAAATTTCTACGACTTCACCAGTCCAAATGTTTGGCCTCCAAACTCCCCAGACCTTAACCCCATGGATTATTTTGTATGGGGCGCAGTTGAAAAAGACACCAATCGCACTTCCAGTAATACAAAAGCCCAGTTAATGGATAAAATTAAAACAGTTTTTGCGGCCCTTCCCAGGGAGACTGTAGCATCAGCTTGTTCGAGGTTCCGAAGCAGAATTGAAGCTGTGATCGATGCTAATGGTGGTTATTTTGAGTAAATCTTGTTGATAGTATTGTAATTAACTCTGCCTGTAATGGTTTTTTGTCAATTCATTAAATTTAATAGATACAAAGAAGATTTTCTTTTTCCTTACGAAACTGTCAAATTTATCCCGAACACCCTGTATATATTATTCTTTTCAGTATGTCTGATATGCATATCTGTCTTCTAAATTATTCTTTGGTTAATATAAACTATTGGAAAATTTCTTAGCATATCAAATATATATAATATCCACAGGAGTAAACTATTTCTGTTAGAGTAAAAAATATTTTGTCCTATTAATATAAGCAGGAATTGGAAGGAAAAATACCAGGAGGTTGGCTTTACCTTTAGGTGCTTTTTTTGTTGTAGTGCTGCTGCCTGAGAACAGATGGGCTGAAGCACAGATTTTTTCAGTACCTAATAAGTCCCTGAGTGGGTTTTCTACATACAGTGAAGGAGAGGTTACCATTTGGAAGGCATGTCAATAAGGTGTCTAAGGAAGTATAAACCATAGTTTATCCTTCCTAGACACATTGTTTACATTATTTTCCTTTTCTATTGTAAACTGAATTCTTGGATGTAGACTATTGAGGTGACTGAGGAAGGAGTCTAACATGTTAGGTCATGAGGTCAAAGAGAGCCACATCATTTACATATCTTAGCAAGAAGAAAGTTTGAGAGCAGCTGAATCCATGGCTTGTTTTACAAAATTTTCCATGTAAAAATTAGCAGGTGGGGATGAGAGGGGATGAAACACACAGCAGCTCCCTCTATATGTTTGTAAATTTTATTCCTCCAAGAAAAATAACCAAAACTGATGGCAAAGGAAAAGAAATCTAAGATATTAGAAGAAAAAATGTTTTTTAAAGAGCATTAAGGCATCATTTGAGGGAATATTGGTAAATAGTGAAGTGATGTCAAAGTTTAACAATATATCTGTATTATTAAAGTTAGATTTTCAATTGAAGTTTTAAAATATGTAGAATTTTTTTTTTATATAGAATGTGGTAAGTCCAGTGAGGAAATAAGAGTGTTTGCCAGCTGTTCTGACAATTTGTAGAATGAAGCATCAGTGGCATCTATTATAGGTCTCAGAGGGATTAGGTTTGTGGATTTTAGTTAAACCATATATCTGGGTGGGGAGGGGGATGAGAACTGAGGTTCGAGTTTTTTGTGATGTCTGGCAGCCAGGCAGGAAGATACTTTTTAAGTAGGTGTTTTAATTTTTTAACCTGTGTTTTGTGTGGGATTGTGATCTACCAAAGATCAGCTCCCTCCTCTTTCAGTGCCTGAAGTATATGAAGTATATGAAGTATATACTGTTCAGTCACCATTCGTTCAAATGAACACAAATCTAATACATCTGCTGTCACAACTATGGTCAATCTGTCAAAATTAATACTCAAAGGATCTTCTGGAAGAAAATTACTATGCTCCATCATAGTAAATTTAAAAAAGGACAACCAAAGATGATAAATAGTGACATGAAAATTGAAGATAAGGATATCTTAGATGGCTGGAATAATTACTTTGAAACATTGTTAAACGAACAAGCAGTGATAGAACCATACTACAAAATTTTCAACAAGAATGCAAAGAGGAATATATTAATACTTGAGGCAGAAAAAGCTGTCAAAAACTTGGCAGCTTTTTCAGGAGTAAATAATATTCGACCAGAATAAGTATGGAGGTAAAAGTCTTACAGTGGTTGCACTGCACAGTTCAGAAGGCTTAAAATGCATAAAACATATGCATATACAGCATATATGGATATGTACAGAATTATAGAATATAATCTGCATTACAGACATAAATGTTACTGATATATTAATCTACATTACATTTCACATTCTGATAACTGCTAATAACAAAAATTTAAAGGATGTTTTTTTATTCTTTACTTACAGTAAATATTCATAATGTTCTAAACACTGTGCTGCTGTTCTTCCAATTATAGGTGCAATAGTTCGCCACTGAGTAGGCATCAGTTTAGCCAAATGTAAGAGCTTTTCTTCTTCTTCTCTTGTCCATTCAGTCTTTTTGATACTGGGGTCAAGCCATTCATACCTGATTAAAAAGAAAATATATGAGTTTATAAATATAACATTATGAATACTATAACAAATTTTACAAATATCAATAAGAAAAAAAAAATTCTGTTAAACAAGTGTCTGTTATATTCCATGGTACTAAGAAATGAATTTTCTCCTCCTCCCAGAACAACAGCTGTTTGTAAAAAACCAAGAGTGGTGCAGAACAGAGTCAACAAACACTTCAGCAAACCTGTTTACTTATATATATACCCTATACTAATATTTGAAATGAATTATCTTTTGCCTAAATATAAATCAGGAAATGATAACTAACAAACAAAATCCTTTCACTTTTCTTATTTCTTTGCTTCAATTTATAACTTTCATTTGCTACTTTTACTGCTCTCCTAATTCAAGATAACCATGCTGCCCTCTGATTATCTCTAAAAGGTGATTTCATGGAGCATAATTACTCAAACTGTGAGATCATCTTCATAGGAGACTTTAATGATCCTAACTCAGCCCCTTCTCTAATTTCACAAATGAAACCATTTGATATCAGTCATGATCTAATGCAAACTGTTAACTAGAATACCATGTAATCCTCGTCATTCTTCTGCCTTTGAACATTTTGTTAACCAGCTCTCCTTTCAAATATAGTGCAGAAGTTTCTTGTCTTCTTGGTAACTATGACCATAATCTTATCCATGTTTCCTTTACTACATATGGATTTTCTCGAAGTCAATCTCAGCCTCATACTTTAGATAAGTGATAAATCCCCACTGATGAGACCTCAATAAAGGTTGAAACCAGTGTGGGTATTGACCCTTCCTATAACGCATAGCAAAGAATACTTCACAGGCGTGAAGGTTGTACTTTTACAAGTATCAGTTCTTTGCTTCAACTTTCTTGGTTTCCCAGAATCGCTCATTACAAACTGAAATAAACGGTTATGAAGTAAAGTGTTATGCACATATTTTCTGCTCGTTTAAATATTATGCAGCAATTTTGAAGAAGCAATACTTTTCCTATAATTTACCATTCAAAATATATCAAAAGTGAAATTTCTACATTTTTTTACAATAGAATTAAAACTGTATTTTGCCTTCCAGGGGCTTAAATGCTGTATAATAATAGTTTATCCCTTCCGTGTCACTAAGATGAGTCTTAGTGACACATTTTCTGAATTGCAACCGCTCCTTCACTGTATACAGAAAACCCATTCACATAGCCAGATACATTCACAAACTATCACCCCTCTTAACAATATGGCATTATTAAAACTTTAATCAAATACAGCCTACAATCTTTGTTCCAGTGGAACCTCTCTTTCAAACTCAGCCACATATACCTTGCTATCCAACAGTTAGTTCATACAGAATTATAAATATAATCAATCCTCCCCAAAATCTGCAGCCATCCCTTCAGAAGGATTTCAGAAATGCCATCCCCCTACATCTGGGGTACATCAGAAAAAATAGCCAGTCATTAAAAAAAAAAAAAACCTCTGCACAACATTTAAGCTCCACCAGAAACTTGCTACCTTTATTCGTTCTAACGAAGATCAGCTCCATCCTCTCAGTGCCTGGAGTATATAAAGTATCCTGATCCTGCAAGGTGGCATACTATGGACAGACAGGTAGATCAGCCTCCATCGGTTTAGATGAACACAAAACTTACATCTGCAATCATGACTATGGTCAATCTGGTCTTGTGGACCATGCATTGGATACCAATCACAAGATCTTCTGGAAGAAAACGACCATGCTGCATCACAGTAAATTTAAGAAAGACCTGTTTTTGGAATCTGCAGTAGGACTCAAAAATCAACCTAATTTTAACAAATACAGTTGCAAGAAATTTTCCAAAATTTAGGAAACATGAATCCTCAAAGATCCCAATTTACAACCTAGGCCTCCTACAAATGCCAATAGAGGGTGCACCACCTAGACAGGACTCAAGAGTTCAAGCCACGTGCTTCATTTAGTATTGTGTTGCCTTTGTGTGTGTGTTACAAATGTTGTTGCAATTCTGAAGATATTTCAGTGATTGAGATGAATACTGGAAACACTTAAATTAGTTTTTAATCTTTCCTAGTGCTTCCAATACTCCATTAAATCTCCAACATGATAATAATAATTCATGTTATTACTGTGAGCGGTTGTGGCGATTGGGGGGGATTGTGATTAGAATACTTCAATCAACATAAAATTTAAATTATCACATATGTCGGTGAATAAGACGAGGCCTAAATTTTAGGCCTCGTTTTATTCACCTAATTAAAGCTAGTTTTAGATTTTAAGCTTACGTCGGTTGTATAAGATGACCCCCCCAATTTCTTCTTTCTTGTATTAATGCAACGTTAGGTGTTGATGTTATATCCGTCTCATCTCATCTTCGTTTTACCCTCTTTTACCTTGCAGTGTCGGGGTTTATTAATCATCAGACCTCAAGCCGTTCGCAGGATAAGGTGGTCAGCCTTACACCCTAGTGTATCCAATGCCCTGTAGTGTTGAGTTCTCAAGGCCGGTTTACCTGCTTACCTGCGTGGACAGTAGGGGGAAAACCCTACTGTCAACGCCCAAGACTGGCTAACTTGGCTATGGCTGAGGAAAATCCTTCAGCTCCTCATGTCAGCAACAGGAATCGAACCTAGGACACTCCTTCCCCAGGAAAGCGCAAAGCCACTAGGCTAATCGCGCAGACATCGTTATATGTTATATCCGTTATTTTAATATCTATGCATATCCATCTTGAAAAAAATAACACAAAAATTGATGTTATACCAGGTGGTTTAACTTCTATATTGCAACCACTAGACGTCTGCTTGAACAAACCATTTAAAGATCACATGTCAGAAGAGTGGAATAATTGGATGTTCACTGGTGAAAAATCAATTACAAACAGTGGATCTATGCACGCTGCATAACTTGATATGATTTAAAATCATTTAAAAAGTGTGGTATCTCTAATCTTATGGATGGTGCGGAAGATGATCTGTTGTGGGACACGGATGATCAATGAAATGACCATAATCTTATCCATGTTTCCTTTACTACATATGGATTTTCTCCAAGTCAATCTCAGCCTCATACTTTAGATAAGTGAAAACGAAATCGATTCACCGGATTCAAACTGGGATATCCATATGATGATCATTTAACCAATGAATCTGAAGAACTATTTTCAACAGATGATGAAGAAAATTAACATGAAAATTGATGTTAATAATTATTATTTGTTTTTTAAGACTTACATCTATTGTAATATTTTAAATAAATTTATGTAACAAAAAATTAATCTGATTTGTTTATAAACACTGCCCATTTTCTTATATAACGATGTATTGTAACTACAATGTTTATCCAAGAAATTAAGCTTCCCTTTTTATACTCATCGTATAACATGACCCATGATTTCGAGGAGTTTTCTATAGTATTTGAGAGTCGTCTTATACGCTGACATATACGGCAATTCCATACAGGACATGTCTCAGATAATTTCGCCATATATTTTACAACAGTTAAGAAACAGAATTATTATTCCTTTCCTTCAGGCTTACATGGTGATCAGAATACATCTTCAAAAATATTGGAAACATAAACGGAGCACTCTACAAATAACAAAAATTTGTTTTGTTTTTCAACTGCAAGTTCATTTGAAATACAGGGTGTCCCAAAATTCACGCAAGTAATTTTGATAGAAAACACAGGTTTTTAATTAAAAATTGTAATTTCTTATTGATTCATAAAGTATACAGTATAGGGTTATGCATGGAATAGCATATCGGGTAAATGGCCTCCACGGCTTTGCTGGCACATACGCACTCTTTTGTCGAAATTTTCCATGACCGTTTTGCATAAATGTGACTGAATTTCATTGATACAGCGCTCAATTTCCTCCTTCAAGGCTTGGATGGTCGTGGGCTTGTTGGCATAAACTTCAAAAAACCCCAAGAAAAAAGTCCAACAGTGTTAAGTCACATGATCTGGGTGGCCAATTCTGATCACCAAAATGGGAAATTACACGACCAGGAAATGACTCATGCAGTAATTGAATTGTTTCTCGGGCTGTATGGCATGTGGCACCGTCATGTTGAAACCACATGTCGTCCACATCCATAATCTTGCAATTTAGGCACAAAAAACTGGATTATCATGTCGCGATAGTGAGCACCATTAACTGTTATTGCCTTACCAGCCGCATTTTCAAAGAAGAATGGACCAATGATGCCTCCAGCCCAAAATCCACACCAAACAGTGACACGTCGTGGATGCATGTGTTTCTCAACAATCACTCGTGGATTTTCTGAACCCCAAATGCGACAATTTTGTCGATTAACGAAGCCATCAAGATGAAAATGAGCCTCATCGTTGAAGATGATTTTGTTCGAAAAATAAGCATCCACTTGTTGTTGTTCCATAATCCATTCAACGAACTCTCTTCGCAGTGTGCGGTCATTTTTAATAACTCTGAACTGTCAGCTGTCATGCTGTCTTTTTTTCCTCGTTGGCAACACTTTACCGCACAAATGGCGCTAAATTTAAATCTTGCGTGAATTTTGGGACACCCTGTACTACTGAATATAAATTTGAGACATTTTAGAAATGAGCCTCAAAATAAGAATATACTGCAATTTAACATAATTTCTTGTTCATAAAAGCAGAAAGTTCTTTACAAACAACAGTCCATTCAAATCTGTAAGCATAACGATGTGACATTTCCATAAATCACGATACTGCAAAAAGAATAAAAAAGTAATGCTCGAACCATATTTATTTCAATAAATGTTGCTCAATAGCATCTATTGAGTAACATTTATTGAAAATAAATTTCAACTTTTACTGAAATTGTTGAAATTTCAATAAATGTTTAGATAATTGTTTAACACAAGATTTGGAAATTAGCATCAAAATAACTCCACTATTTTTTTCAATATTTTCAGTCAAACATCTTCTAAAGTGAATATATCTTGAAAACAACAAAAAATATTAACTTGGAATTTCCTAAAAGAAATTCCAGGTAAAAGAGTTTATTCTTCTACGTGAAAGGTCACAAAGATTGCAATTCCACTACATTAAGTTAATGATTCTTATAATGATATCAAATGTTCATGTTGGCAAAAAATAGCAAGAAAATCATATGCACTTTCTTTTTGGGAATGATTAAGGGTCAATGCTGTATAACTGAGAGAGCTCCATATATCCTTTAACGGAATGCGGAGAAACAACCAGGGCTTCTGATCTAATGTCCAATCCTCACCTTCTCATGGTGCACCCTGTTAGGTATTTACCTGGATACTCAACGAACAAGGACCGGATGGCAATTTGCGATTTAGCCATCCAAATTGTATTCTTATTGGCTTAAACCACAATGTAAAATGATGGTAGAATATGACAAAATTTCATGCTGGTTGGAGCATTGTCTGATTAAACAAGGACACCCCCATTGTTTTTGCCATGGAACCAGGGCAAACAGTGAAAAGTCAATTACTGGAACAAATCATGAAACACATCCCAACCAAACATCACCAGAGTTCAGATCGGTACTGTCAACATAAGAGCCTGAATGGCAAAGAAATTTAACTAGCAGAAGAATTGGATAAGTAACTGGATAAGAATTGGATAAGCATACCGGATTGACATAATAGGGATGACTGAAACAAAAAAGACAATCTGGCGAGATCTTTCTAGGCAATAAATATAAAATGTTATATTCAGGTAATAACATTCAGGTAAAAGAGGGAGTGAAACGAAAAGTCGGTCCTTGTTGGGGATCTAAATAGCAGAGTAGGAAATGATTGTCAGACATAAAAATATTTGGGGAAAATTTGGAGAAAAGAGCAAAGCTCATAATAATGGCAAATACCTGCTCAGAACATGGACTGGTTATTACTAACACCATGTTCCAACATAAAAATGTGCACAAATTCACATGGAGAGAAAAGGCAAGGAATAAGAACAGTCTCATTGACAATATTATTGTTGATAATGATGTTTTTTCACTGGGGCAGGACAGCAGAGTGTACAGAGGATTTGAAATTGGAAGTGATCACCATTTAGTCTTGAGCAATAAAACTGAATTTCATACTGAAAAAGCAGAACATGTAAGAAAGTTTTGAAGCAAATAAAAGTTCAGCACATCTCAGATGTGAACTGTTGATTAAAATACACATACATTATTCAAGAAAAAAATGAGAGAGTTTGAGAACAGGAACCAAACCTTGAAGATTCAGTGGCAGGCCATGTAAAAAAACATTGATTGATTCAGCCAGAGAAGTATATGGTGAGATTGTTTGCAAGGATAGAAAAATAAGAACTGCATGGAAGACAGAGGAAGTTAAAGATGCAGCGAAGGAAAAGAAGAAAGCATATCGAAAGTTCATGGCAAATAAGTCAGCTTGTACTTGTAGAAAATACAGAGACAAATGTAAGAAAGCTAAACACTGTAAAACTAGCTAAAAAAAAGTCATGGGAACACTTTGGTAAGAACACAGAAATTAAATATCAGGAACGTGGCAAAATACTCTGGAGGCTGTTGAAAAAGCTCAGAAATGGAGGAAAGAGTGCTAAAAGTAATTAGAAATGATACAGGTGACATGAAAACTGGAGAAAAAGCTATCCTTGATATAGTATGCCCACAGATGCAAGACCCTTCGACACTTCTGCATGTCACAAGAAGGAGAATCCATTCCGATAAGGGTAATCATCCGTCTTCTGCGACAACAATAATCAAGTTGCTACCAGTACAGCGACAGACAAGAAAGCACGTGATTTCGCGTATTGGTGACCAATTCATATATACCTTCATTTTTTTCACCCCATTCAGCATGAATCTACTATTCTTGGCAAGTCGCCAAACGAAGCTTTTGCAAGTGTGGGTGTATTATATATGGTGTAATTACTTCGAAAAATTGCTAAATGAAACAAGCAGTGACAGCACAGTGGTAAAAAGCACTCAATAGGCATGCAATCAGGAGCACACATCCACATTTGAAGTAGAAAAAACCATGAAAAGCCTGAAATGCAGAAAGTTAGCAGGAGTAGATGATATTCGACTAGAAATGCTAAAGTATGGAAGTATAAAAGTCTTTCAGTGAATGGAGTGTATAGTTCAGAAGGCCTAGACAAAGAGACAAATTCCAGATGATGGGGGTAGAGGTCTCACAGTACCAGGGGCGGTTCGTAAGAATTTGTAGTGGTGTAGACCGCACCAAGAAAGTATATTTGGTGCGGTCTGCATTGAATGCAGCTCCAACATTCAGTACACTTGCCAGTACTGATACTAGCCCTAGCCTGCACAGCACGTTGACTATCGCAAAATACAACTATTGCTACAAAATGAATTATATAAAATACTATCAAGAGATATTGTATTACAAACAAGAAAATAACGGTTTTTAGATAAATATATAAAAATTTAAGAATGGTGATAATAAATCAGGAACTTTCATTTCATACTGGAACAGCTGCAGCCCATATGGATGACACACCACACAGTACCCATATATAAAAATGGAAATAAATCTGAATGGGTGAATTACAGAGGTATTTCCCTACTGAGTGCTCCTGCTAAGATTTATGCAAGTATACTTGAGAATGATTATGAAAAGGAAGCTTGGTGAAAAACAAGCTGGATTCAGGCCAAATAGAGGATGTCAGGATCAGATTTTCACTTTACGACAAATAGTTGAGAAATCGTCGGAATATAACAAAGATCTGTGTTTAATTTTTGTAGACCTGCAAAAGGCATTTGACAAGGTGCCAAGAGAAAAGCTTTTCAAAATGCTACAGTTATATGGTGTTAATATTAGGCAATACTTAGTCTTTATTTGAGTTGTAAGTCAGCAGTTAGAATTGAAGGAAGTACAGGATGATGGTTTGATGTTAAATCTGGTGTCAGAGAAGGATGTACATTATCCCCTCTGTTATTCATCATCTATATGGATCACATTATGAAGAAAAGAGGTATTAAACCTGATATCAAAATGGAGATGTTAATCTCAGTCTTTCCTTTATGCAGATGATGTTATACTTTTATATAAATCCAGTACAAGGCTGCAAGATTCCCTGACTAGATGGTATAACTGTTGTAATAAATTTGGTATGAAAATTAGCAATAACAAGACAAAGAAAGCTGCATCATGAATGGAGAAGCTACAGAATAAGTAAAACATTTCAGCTACTTAGGCACAATTTTTAGTCAAGATGGTAAATTAAATATGGAAATAGACAACAGGATCAACAACGATGCCAAGTTCTTTCCTAATATCCTCATTTTTAATATGATATTGCCATTGATGCCATCTGTTCATGCCCCTAAGATGGCAGAATATTAACTGAATAAATTTATATGGAATAAAAGAGAAATTAAAACACTGTATACAAGACAGTGTTCAAATCAGTTTTAACTTATGGATCTGAGAGCTGGGTTAGAAATAAAGTGCTTGACCAAAGACCTAGAGACCACAGATATGTCCTGAGAAAGATTAGGGACATGAACATATGGCATCAATGGCAATATCATATTAAAAATGAGGATATCAGGAAAGAACTTGGCATTGTTAACATCCAGGAATGTGTAAGCAGAGCAAATCTCAGGTGGTATGGTCACTTAAACAGAATGGGAGAGGAAAGATTAGCAAAACAAGTGTTCTCTGCCAGGTTGGCAGGAAAATGACCCAGAGAAAGACTGCTTATGAAAATGATGACTTATGTCCTCTCAGAGAGAAGGATTTGGAGGGCAGTGGCACTAATAGTTTTGAAAGCATATGTAGGTACTGATTCTACAAGCCAGGGAGCAAAGAGGGTGATCAGCAGGAGATGTTTAGGCAGTTGAGCTTGGTAAGTGCAAGAAGAATTACTGTTATGGAAGATTTTAACTATAGCAGTATAAACTGAGAAGATGAAACTGAATGTAGTAATAAGGGAATGGAATTTCCTGGATTCTAGAGGGACATATGTCTTAAGCAACATGTAGTAGAAGGAACACGAGGTTTGAGAGTTTTGGATTTGGTTATAGAATCAGAAGAACTGATTATAACTGAGATGGCATAACTACCTCCAGTTAGAGAGGAGAGAGAGAGTGTGATCATGTGGTTTTGACTTGAAAGATGAATAGATATGTAGGGGTATCAAAGAGAAAGGAATGTATGTGGAATTATAAGGCAGGTGACCATAATAGCCTTAGATATCAGGGAAAGTTCCATGGAGGAAGGAATTGGAAGGGCAAGATATCATTAGTGCGTGGGAAATTGTGAAGGAATATTTATTAGCAGCAATAGTAAGCTGAATACCACAGGTGAAGAAGAGGAAATAATTTGGTGCAAAGTGGATGAAAAACAATATCAAACAGGAACTGCAGGTTAAAAAGAGGTTATGGAATAGATATAAGGAAAGGGGTGGAGAGCACATGCATGAAGAATATAAGACTCAGGCCAGGACAGTGACTAGTATGGTGGTAAAGAAGACAAAACTGGAATTTGAGAAGAGATTGGTCCTGAAATCCAAAGAGAATCTTAAGGAATTTGCTATGTGGACAGTACGAGGAGAAATGATTATGGAAGAATGACGTTGGATAAAAATGGAAATAGGGTGACTTATGCAGAGAACATAGTGGAGTTGTTCAATGAACACTTTATTAGGATATTTCATCCTGGAGAAGTAGGTTTTAATACTAGAGAGACAGGGCAGGTTCAAGGTTTACATGTGCAAGAGAAGAATGTGTTTCAAATAATGAGTATTCTGGAATTCAATAAAGCAGTGTGACTGGATGAAATTTTGCCACAGATTTTGAGAGAATGTGCTAAAGAAATGATAGCTCCGTTGCCATGGCTTCTCAATGAAAGTCTGGCTAAGGGAAAGGTACCCAAGGAGTGGAAGGAGAGTAGCAGACTAGAAGTGTCAAATTATAAACCAGTTTGTGTTTCATCGATAGTTATGATCTTGGAAAAATTAGTGAGGGACCATATACAGCGTTGTCAGTAATTTTATCTGTGAGTCAACATGGATGTGTTAAGGGGCACTCTTGCTTTAGTAATATGACTGCCTTTATTAAGAAAGTGACAAGAGCTGCTGATGAGGAAAAGGCATATTCTACCATTTTTTTTGGATTTTACAAAGGCATTTGACAGGGTACCACATGATAAGCTGATATTTAAGTTGCAGCACATGAGTTCAGATGTCAGGTTAGTGAACTGGATTCAGGATTGGCTATTTCATAGTATCAGAAAGTAGTGTATGATGAGGGTGGGGGGAGAAATATCAAGGAGCAAAAGGTTACAAGTGAGGTTCCACAGGGCTCAGTACTGGGACCTGTATTGTTTAACCTTTATATCAATGACACAGTCAGTGGATTGCAGGGAAAAATTCAGTTGTTTGCAGATGATGTGAAGCTGGGAAGGGTTATTGGTAATAGTTAAGATGTGGCAGCCCTGCGAGAGGGTTTGAATAAACTGAAAAAATGGGCAAATGAATGGAATGGGGGATGTCGGTTTAATGCAGCAAAATGTAAAGACTTTGGGATACAATGATGAGAGGTTGAACACTCGACTGGAGGAAGTAGGGGAGGCAAGGAATCTGGAAGTGATGATGGATAGAATCCTGAAATTCAGGGAACAAAGGTAGTGAAGGTAATCCAGAGGATTGCTGCAATACAGAGAAGGCTGATGACCCGCAGAGTTGTCATTCCATTGTATAAAGCCCTGATCAGACCGCACTTGGACAATTGTTCTCAAATTTGGTCCCCAGGATTTGAAGGAGATAAAATTAACTGTGGAAATGGTGCACAGCAGGGGCGAATGAATGCTGGTCTTGAAATTCATGCTTGCTCTTGTTATCATTCAGGAAATGAGAGGTGTGATTGAAGTCTGATTAGCGGAATAATGAATTACTGACCATTTAAAAACTATGTACAGGTAACCCTCGTCTAAAGCAGATGTTAGGTTCTGCAGAATGCTGTGTTATATAAATCATGTTATGGGAGTCTCAGATCACATAGAAAAAGTAGGGTTATGTTCCAAAATCGTTTTTTTTTAATTATATAAACAACAATGACATATCCAACAAAAAATATATTTTTATTTAATTCAGGTAATTCATGTAAGTAAAGAAAACAAACTATGAAACAAATACATAGTATAAAAGTATAAAAATTACAAATTGTACTTAAACTTCATTGCACATAATGCATAAATGTTTTAGGCAAAAAAAAATAGTGCATATTTTAATCTTTCATAGCACGAGGATTTGAGGATTGGTTAATAAACACTGGTTTTGTCATGTAATCACCTGATGCATTACTACAAAACAGTAGAGTAATTCTATCTTTGGAAACTTTGAATCCAGCAGCTGATCTTTTATTTTTTGAAATATAGGTGTGTTTTTGCCCTTTTTTCCAATATAACCCGGATTCATCCGCATTGAACACCTGGTCTGCACTATAAATGTTTATAAACTTTGAGAGTTTTTTTGTTTAATAAGATTTCCATCCATAGGAATTTTCTTTTGAGGTGCAATCTTCTATCAAAATAATTAGAGATTTCTCCATTTTTCCATTAGAATATCATGTACACGAGCAACGTGCTTTGCACTTTGACAGCAATAAACACTTTCTCGGATTTTATGTTCATTTTGTTTGATTGCTCGAATTGTTGATTCATTTAAATTCAAAGTCCCTGCAAAACTCCTGGTTTTTCTCCATTTTTCAATCGATCCAAGATTTTGAATATTTTTCTTCGAGAGAAATTAATTTTTCAATTTAGTTTTTCCCTTTTGTTGAAGTTTGTGGCCATTACTATAAAAATAATTTTTTACACAAAAAAGCAAGCATTATATATCGTATGTAACTCGCCAGAAAATAAAGTGCTTAGCATGAGATGAACACACTTATGATTTTTAATGCACTTTCCTGGCAGAAATGAGGACAATTTTCAAGTTTATGCAGTAAACAATTGAGGTACATGAGTGCTAAAGGGTATTTCCCCTAATATAAATTTGCTACTTATAATTACATGCGAGATACAGGCAGACACAAATTTAACAAAGATAAAATTTGATTTTTAAGTCGAGCGGTGGAAAACATATGATAAGATAAAAGGTTACTACAATTTGTAGGCTGTATTTTTATTGGAACAGTGTTGTATAAGTAGTGCGTTCAACTAGGGTTACAACAATTTTATACTGCGTTATATCGAAACCGTGTTGTATAAGTACCCGCGTTACACGAGGGTTACCTGTATTTAGAAATTTATATACATTTAATCATACAAATACAACATTTATTTTACAAATGATATTCTATCTTTTTCAATTTAGCTACTTGAATACAAATTCTACCCTACGGTTCTTCTTAATGAACTGGTCAATAATATCGTCATAAAAAGTTGGTTGCAATTTAATTTTCCAAAGCAACATGCACACTAAACTGCTGAGAAGTACAGAGTGTCCGAAAATTTACGCAAGAAGTAATTTTGATAGAAAAACACAGGTTTTTAATTAAAAATTGTAATTTCTTATTGATTCATAAAGTATACAGTATAGGGTTATGCATGGAATAGCATATCGGGTAAATGGCCTCCATGGCTTTGCTGGCACATACGCACTCTTTTGTCGAAATTTTCCATGACCGTTTTGCATAAATGTGGCTGAATTTCGTTGATACAGCGCTCAATTTCCTCCTTCAAGGCGTGGGTGGTTGTGGGCTTGTTGCCATAAACCTTAGACCTCAAAAAACCCCAAAGAAAAAAGTCCAACGCCGTTAAGTCACATGATCTGGGCGGCCAATTCTGATCACCAAAACGGGAAATTACACGACCAGGAAATGACTCATGCAGTAATTGAATTGTTTCTCGCGCTGTATGGCATGTGGCACTGTCTTGTTGAAACCACATGTCGTCCACATCCGTATCTTGCAATTTAGGCACAAAAAACTGGATTATCATGTCGCGATAGCAAGCACCATTAACTGTTATTGCCTTACCAGCCGCATTTTCGAAGAAGAATGGACCGATGATGCCTCCAGCACAAAATCCGCACCAAACAGTGACACGTCGTGGATGCATGTGTTTCTCAACAATCACTCGTGGATTTTCTGAACCCCAAATGCGACAATTTTGTCGATTAACGAAGCCATCAAGATGAAAATGAGCCTCATCGTTGAAGATGATTTTATTCGAAAAATAAACATCCACTTGTTGTTGTTCCATAATCCATTCAACGAACTCTCTTCGCTATGTGTGGTCATTTTTAATAACTCTGAACTGTCAGCTGTCACGCTGTCTTTTTTTCCTCGTTGGCAACACTTTACCGCACAAATGGCGCTAAATTTAAATCTTGCGTGAATTTTGGGACACCCTGTACTACTGAATATAAATTTGAGACATTTTAAAAATGAGCCTCAAAATAAGAATATACTGCAATTTAACATAATTTCTTGTTCATAAAAGCATAATCCATAATCCATTCAACGAACTCTCTTCGCTGTGTGTGGTCAGTAGGCTTCAGTTCTTGAGTCAATTGAACTTTGTAAGCATAAAGATGCAAATCTTTCGTGAGAATACGTTGTAGAGAGCTTCTCGAAATGCCCAATTCAAGACCACGGTGCCGAATTGATGTTTCTGGACTCTCAGCAACACTCTCATGAACTGCTTTGATGTTTTCTGTTGAACGACTTGTTGAAGGACGGCCAGAGTGTATAAGATCACAAATTGATACAGTTTCCTTGAATTTTTTAATTAATCTTTTCACAGTTGATGAAGTTAAATCACTATTCCGACCATATTTTGTACGCAAATTGCGAACTGTAGCTGCGAAACCTTCATTATTTTTAAAATATTGCTCAACAATGAAAATGCATTGTAATTTTTTCGTGTAGCGCTCCATTTTTAATAACCCTGAACTGTCGGCTGTCATGCTGTCTTTTTTTTCTCATTGGCAACACTTTACCGCACAAATGGTGCTAAATTTAAATCTTGCGTGAATTTTGGGACATCCTGTAGTTACAGGGTTGACACTGGAGAGTTTTTTCGCTTGGTGGAAGGAGCGAGGACATGGGGCCATCTCAGGAAGCTAAAAAAGGAAGCTGTGGGCAAGAAGGTGAGGTGTGGTTTCTATGCATGGAGGGTGGGTGAACCGTGGAGTGCACTGCCTGATAGAGTGGTGAGAGCACAAACAGTTGGTGAGTGCAAGGAGTGGTATGATAGACTGTGTATTCTAGGATGGGCCTCCCACGATAACTCTTTTGACTTCATGAAGGACTGAATCATCATCAAATTCCTAACATGTACCTCAAGAGGTGTACAGTTATGATAGTACTACATGAAACTTACATCATTAGTAACTTCCTATCTACAATTTTCCTCCAAATCAATCTGTTACCTCTCAAGACTCCAACATTATCAGATCTTATATTTCTATCTTCTAAGTCACGTTTTACTATATCAATCTACCTATATCTTGGTCTTCCTTTGGGTCTTTTTCTTGTCAACCTAGCAGAAAACACATGTTTTGCTTTATTTTTCCTCTCCCATTCTGTTTAAGTGACTATTCCACCTAGGATTAGCTTTACTAACACATTCCTGGATGCTAACAATGTCAAGTTCTTTCCTAATATCCTCATTTTTAATATGATATTGCCATTGATACCATCTGTTCATGACATTGAATCTTTCTCAGTAGTCTCATATCTGAAGTCTCTAGTCAAGTGTTTTATTTCTAACCCAGCTCTCGCATCCATAAGTTAAAACTGATCCGAATACTGTCTTGTATACAGCTAATTTAGTATTTTGACTAACTTCTCTCTTATTCCATATTAATTTATCCATTTGACTTCCTACCATACCAGCTTTATTGATTCTATTGTTTATTTCCATATTTAATTTACAGTCTTCACTAAAAATTGTGCGCCTAAGTAGCTGAAATGTTTCACTTGTTCTATAGGTTCTCCATTCACAATGCAGTTGATATTTTCCATGCTTCTGCCTATTTTCATTGCATTTGTCTTGTTATTGCTGACCTTCATACCAAATCTATTACAAGAGTTATTCAATTTAGTCAGAGAATCTTGCAGGCTTGTAGCAGATTTATTTTGAAGTATAAGTATAACATGATCTGCATAGAATAAAGATTCGAGATTAACATCTCCAATTTGATATCAGGTTCAATACCACTTTCCTTATTAACGTGATCGATATAGATAATAAATAACATCATCATCAAATTCCTGACATGTACCCTCAAGGGGTGTACAGGATATGATAGTACTACATGAAAAATTTACATCATTACTTACTTCCTATCTACAATTTTCCTCCAAATCAGTCTGTTACTTGTCAAGACTCCAACATTATCAGATCTTATATTTCTATTGTCTAAGGCACTTTGTACCGTATCAATCCACCTATATCTTGGTCTTCCTATGGGTCATTTTCCTGCCAACCTGACAGAGAACACTTGTTCTGCTAATATTTCCTCGCCATTCTGTTTAAGTGACAATAACACCTGAGATTAGCTCTGCTAACGCATTTCTGGATGCTAACAATATTAAGTTCTTTCCTAATATCCTCGTTTTCAATATGATATTGCCACTGATGCCATCTGTTCACGCCTCTAATCTTTCTCAGGACTGTCATATCTGCGGTCTCTAGTCTTTGGTCAAGTGTTTTACTTCTGACCCAGCTCTCAGATCCATAAGTTAAAACTGGTTTGAACACCCTCTTGTATACAGCTAATTTAGTATTACAACTAATTTCTCTCTTATTCCATATGAAGTTATTCAATTGACTTCCTACCATACAAGCTTTGTTGATTCTGTTGTCTATTTCCATATTTAATTTACCATCTAAAAATCATGGCTAAGTAGCTGAAAGGTTTTACTTGTTCCACACAGTCCCCATTCACAACACAGTTGACATTTTCAACAATTATACCTATTTTCATTTTTGCTTTTTAATGCTGACCTTCATAGCATATCTATTACAACAGTTATTCAATTTAGTCAGGAAATCTTACAAACTTGTAGCGGATTTATTTAGAAGTATAACATCGTACGCATAAAGCAAAGAGCTGACATTAACATCTCCAATTCTGATATCAAATTTTAATACCACTTTCCTTCATAATGTGATCCATATAGATAATGAATAACAGAGGGGATAATGTACATCCTTGTCTCACACCAGATTTAACACTAAACCATCTTCCTATACATCCTTCAATTCTAACTGCAGATTTACAACTGAAATACAGACTAAGTATTGCTTGATATAATGCCCCATTGGCACCTTGTCATATGCCTTTTCCAGATCGACAAAACTTAAATACAGATCTTTGTTATATTCCCATGCTTTCTTGATTATTCGTCGTAAAGTGAAGATCTGATCCTGACAGCCTCTATTTGGCCTGAATCAAGCTTGTTCTTCACCAAGCTTTTCTTCCACAATTCTTCTCAACTGTTTCTCAAGTATACTTGCATAGATCTTGCCAGGAACACTCAGTAGGGAAATACCTCTGTAATTCTCACATTCAGTTTTATTTCCCTTTTTATATAAGAATACTATTAGAGCTCTACTCCAATCATCAGGAATTTGTCCATCTGTCCAAGCTTTCAGAACTATGCAGTGCAGCCACTGTAAGACTTTTATACCACCATACTTCAGCATTTGTGGTCGAATATCATCTACTCCTGCTGCCTTCAAACATTTCAAGCCTTTGATGGCTATTTCTATTTCAAGTATGGATATGTATTCCTGACTGCATGCCTGGTCAGTGTTTTTTACCACTGTGCTATCATCACTGCTTGTTTCATTTAGCAGTTTTTCAAAGTAATTACTCCATACTTCAAGGATATCTTTTTCTCCTGTTTTCATGCCACCTTTATCATCTCTAACTCCTTTCACAGCACTCTTTCCTCAATTTCTAAGCTTCTTCAACAACCTCCAGAATATCTTACCACCTTCTTGATATTTATTTTCTATGTTCTTGCCAAAGACCTCCCATGACTTTTGTTTAGCTAGTTTTACACAGTGTTTCACTTTCTTACATTTGTCTATGTATTCTCTAAGAGCACAAGCTGACTTATTTGCCAGGAACTTTTGATATGCTTTCTTCTTTTCCTTCACTGCTTCTTTAACTTCCTGTGTCCACCATGGAGTTCTGATTTTTCTATCCTTGCAGACAACCTCACCACATGCCTCTCTGGCTGAATCAATCAGGGTTTTCTTCAAGGCTTGCCACTGAATCTCCAAGGTTTGGTTCCTGTTCTCAAACTCTTTCATTTTTTCTTCAATAATCTTTATGTATTTTAGTCTACAGTTCCCATCTGAGAGCTGCTGAACTTTTATTTGCTTTAAAGCTTTCTTACATGTTATTCTTTTCAATATGAAATTCAATTTCATCCTGCTCAAGACTAAACAGTGATCGCTTCCAATTTCAAATCCTCTTTACACTCTGGGAGAAAACATCACTATCAACAATAACATAATCAATGAGACTTTTCTTATTCCTTGCCTCTTCTCTCCATGTGAATTTGCGCACATTTTTATGTTGGAACATGGTGTTAGTAGTATAACCAGTCCATGTCCTGAGCAGAAATCCAACAGGTATTTGCCATTATTATTAGCTTTGCTCTTTTCTCCAAATTTTCCCATAACATTTTTGTATGTTTGACAATAACTTTCTACTCTGCTATTTAGATCCCCAACAAGGACCAACTTTTCCTTTTTCATTGTGTCAGCTGCTTTGTCTAAAGCATCAAAAAATTCCTCCACTTCTACCTTAGTAGAATCTTCTGTGGGACCATAGGCACAAACAGGTCTCATTGTCCAATTCCCCATTCTGATATTTGCCCACATCACTCTAATTGAGACTGCTTGCCATTCAAGAAGATTAGCCTCGTATTTTGTATTGAATACTATGGCTACTCCTCCTTTTCCTTGATTGTCATTTCCTGAATATAACATTTTGTATTTATTGTTCAGAAAGATCTCACCAGTTTTTGTCTTTTTTGTTTCAGTCACACCTATTATGTCAATCTGGTACTTATCTAATTCTTCAGCTAGCTCCATTTCTTTGCCATTTAGTCTTCTTATGTTGATAGTACTGATCTTTAACTCTGGTGATGCTGAGTTGGGATGTGCTTTCAGATTTGTTCGAGTAGCTGACTTTTCGCTGTTCACCCTGGTTCCCTGGTGAAAACAATGGGGGGGCCTTGTTTAACCGGGCAACAACCCAGCTGGCATGAAATTTTGTCATGTTGTACCATCATTTTCTATATTGGTTCAAGCCAATAAGAATACAATTTGGTCAGCTAAATCCCAAATTGCCAGTTCATCCAGTATCGTTCAGTATCCAAGTAGATACCCAACAGGGTGCAACACGAGAAGGTGAGGATTGGACATTAGGTCAGAAGCCCTGGTTGGTTCTCCACATTCCTTTATAGGCTATGTGGAGGTCTCCTCTCAGTTATACAGCTTTGACCCTTAAGCACCCCATAATAAATAACAGGGGGAGATAATGTACATCCCTGTCTGACACCAGATTTAACATAAAACCATCTTCCTGTACTTCCTTCAATTCTAACTGCTGACTTACAACTCAAATAAAGACTAAGTATTGCTTGATATAATGCTCCATTGTGCCATACAACTGTAGCACTTCGAACAGCTTCTCTCTCGGCACCCTGTCATACACCTTTTCCAGAACCACAGAACTTTAATCCATGATTTAAGTTCTGACTTAAATATATTCCCACGATTTCTGAACTATTTGTCGTAACACAAAAACTTTATTCTAACACCTGAATTTGGCCTGAATCCATCTTGCTCTTCACCAAGCTTCCCTTCCACAATTCTTCTCAACTGCTTCTCAAGTATACTAGCATTCTTACCAGGAACAGTCAGTAGCAAAATCCTTCTGTAATTCTCACAATCAGTTTTATTTCCCCTTTTTATATATGGGTACTATGAGAGGTCTACTCCAATCATCTGGAATTCATTCCTCTATCCAGGCCCTCTGAACTGTACAGTGTAGTCACTGTTACTTTTATGTCTCCATACTTGAGTATTTCTGGTTGAATATCATCTACTCCAGCTGCCTTTCCACTTTTCAGGCTTTTGATGGCTTTTCTACTTCAAGTATAAATATGTATTCCTGATTGCATGACTGCTGAGTGTTTTTTACCACTGTGCTGTTACTAATATAGCAATTTTTCAAAGTAATTACTCCATACTTCAATGATATCTTTTTTCTCCAGTTTTCATGTCACCTTTATCATTTCTAATACTTTTTACAGCCCTCTTTCCTCCATTTCTGAGCTTTTTCAATAACCTTCAGAATATCTTGCCACCTTCTTGATATTTTTTTTTCTATGATCTTACCAAAGTCTTCGCATGATTTTTGTTTAGCTAGTTTTACACAGTGTTTTGTTTAGCTAGTTTTACACAGTGTTCAGCTTGTGCTCTTAGAGAATACTCCGTATTCTCTAAGAGCACAAGCTGACTTATTTGTCAGGAAGTTTTGATATGCTTTCTTCTTTTCCTTCACCGCCTCTTAAACTTCCTGTATCCACCATGGTGTTCTGATTTTTCTATCTTTGCAGAGAACCTCACCACATGCCTCTCTGCCTGAATCAATCATAATATTGCCTGAATCATCATCATAATAATAATAAAAAAACTAACACTACTGAACTTTCATTTTTGTGGCATGTAAATAAACAGTTTTATATGGCAAAAAATATATCAAATTATTTCTAAAACAGAATGGTTTCAGCAGACAGCTGACCAACTGACTGTATATTGCAAAGAAATAGTCTGGAATTAGAAGTGCCTGCTTCGACAGATACAAGAATATTATTTCCTTATTTCTTTTGCCAAAATGGTAAAATGAAGTAACAGATTTCGAATACTCTGAAACTTTCAAATCAATAGAAAATTAGACAGGGTGGTTATTTATAATTCAACTCCAGGAGCAGAGAAGGAAGGGAGGGGATGCTATTGGAAATCTTCAAAATGAGCATAAATTTTCAATCAGTCTGTATAGGACATCTTTCATATATTTTCACTATATCTACAGTGGTCAAGCACTAGATATTATAGTAATGTGTATCCTACAAAAAAAAAAAAAAAAATCATTTGATGCAATTTTAAGCAAATAGTAAAGGCGAATGAGTTCCTGCTGAAATATCATCTGACATACATTTTTGATATTAAAAAAAGTCTCACAACTGAAAATCGAATAATGCAAATTAACATTATTAGTTATTCATAAAAACAGAAAAACCCGTTTCTAAAACTGAAGCATGACGATACATATAATGGTATTTTGTAAGGAAAGAAAATAAAAGTTCATATTTATTTCAATAAATGTTATTTTAAAAATATATATATATAAATATTTAACATAATGATTTTCTTCATCTTCCTAACATGGAATTTAGGCCAAGTGGCCTGCTCCAGTCTCAAGCCATCTCTTTCTTGGTCTTCCGATTCTTCTTTTCCCACTTATTTTGTATCTTATTTCTTTTGCCAAAATGGTAAAATGAAGTAACAGATTTTGATGAAAAATGATTTTCAATACAAGCATTTTAAAACTGTATTTTTAAAATAACATTTCAATAAATGTTATTTTAAAAATATATATATAAATATTTAACAATGATTTTCAATGCAAGCATTTTAAAACTGTGCAAAAATAATTTTCTTCAATATTGTTGATAAAATGAAAGAACATAAATTGTCTCGATTCAATGCACTGATTTGAAGAACAAAAGACTATAAATTTAGTACTACTAAAATTCATTGATCTGTGGTCATTTCAGGATTGATTATTTTTGCACATCTGAAATTCATTTTTATTTTTGGGAAGAGACACAATAAATAAATTGTGCAGCAAAAATTCAAATATCAAAGTACAATAAATGAAATTCCGAGTAACACAGTACACTTTCAAGTCAAGTGACACAAAAGTCACTCCCTTACAGTTAATTCGCTAATGACTCTACAATCGCCGTGAGGAGATTAACCGTGGAGGAGTGTAATTACACAATTAAAGGCAGAATGCCAATAATGTTTTGATCCATGAAAAATGCTAAATTAGTCAGACTACTTCATCCATCTCAGCTGGTAGGAAGGTTAAACCATGGTCATCCAATCACAATATTCACACCCTTGAAAATGTAATCAAGAGGTTCTTTGTATATCAGTTCAGCAGATTGACCGGTGGACTTCTATAAACAATGCAAAACTTGATGACATGTCAGGAAGATGAATGATTTGTTTTTATTTAATTAAGGCTGTAGTAAAGTAAGGCAATGAGACTAGTACATCATGTCTATTAATCATTAATATACCAGGAGTTTTACATTTTGGGTAATCTGTGTTGCAAATGTAAAACTCCAGTTTCTGGGAGAGCTCATGCTACTAAGTATATGAAACTGAATAACTCACCTTTGCTTGCTTATGATAATTTGAAATTTATTTTCAGGGGCAAATCAAACAGTGGCAATAATTGCCACTGTTTGATTAGTAATTATACACATAATGTGTATAATTACTGTTTAGAAAATAAGGGTGATTTTATCTACTCTTTATATATTAATAAACAACTTACCATCTAGCTTTACACTGCTTAGCAGATTTTCTATGTAAGAGGGATGCAATTCGTGACCACTGATTCTTTCCATATTTCATAACAGCTGCTTTCAGAATTTCATCCTATAAGACATTTTAAAATAAATGAAATATATAGGAGCACATTCACACACACATATATAAATAGATAAATTATGCCAAGAAATTATATTCTTGATTTAATCCTTTATCCAAGTATAATGAAAAATGAAAGAGTTTGAGAACAGGAACCAAACTTTGGAGAGTCAGTGGCAAATCTTGAAGAAAACATTGATTGATTCAGCTAGAGAGAGATATGGTGAAGTTGCCTGCAAGGATAGAAAAATCAGAAACCCATGGACACAGGAAGTTAAAGAGGCAGTGAAGGAAAAGAAGAAAGCATATCAAAAGTTCTTGGCAAATAAATCAGCTTGTACTCTTAGAGAATACAGAGACAAGACAAATGTAAGAAAGCTAAACACTGTGTAAAACTAGCTAAACAAAAGTCATGGGAAGACTTTGCTACAAACATAGAAAATAAATATCAAGAAGGTGGCAAAATATTCTGGAGGCTGTTGAAAAAGCTCAGAAATGAAGGAAAGAGTGATGCAAAAGGAATTAGAGATGATAAAGGTGACATGAAAACTGGTGAAAAAGATATCCTTGATGCATGGAGTAATTACTTCGAAAAATTGCTAAATGAAACAAGCAGTGATGACAGCACAATCACTGCTTGTTTTTTACAAACTGTGGTAAAAAACACTCAACAGGCAGGTAATCAGGAATACAAATTTATACTTGAAGTAAAAAAAACCCAACAAAAGCCTGAAATGTGGAAAGGCAGCAGGAATAGATGATATTCAACCAGAAATGCTGAAGTATGGAGGTTACAGTGGCTGCACTGCATAGTTCAGAAGGCCCGGACAGAGGGACGAATTCCAGATGATTGAAGTGGAGCTCTCATAGTACCCATATATCTTCATCTTATGGTGCTATCTTCTATCAAAGGTCAGTGATCATCTTGGCAAACAAACTGTGTTCTTGCATTAATCTGAGCAGTTGTATGCTGCTCTTTCCTGAAATAGCTTGTAGAAGTTGGTATTTGCCATTTCTCATGATATGGCCAAGATATGTTTTTCATTTCTTGATTATTTGTATGACATCCATGGCTTTGCCAATGGATTTTAAGACATCTTCATTGGTATTTTTTTCCATCCATGATATCTTTAGCATTCTTCTATATAGCCACATCTCATCGGCTTCAATTTTCTTGATGGTTGTCACCTTCACTGCCCATGTTTCAACTCCATAGAACAGAATGGACCAGACGTAGCATCTCAACATTTGGCATCTGACTTCTATGTTTAGATCTTTATTGAAGAAGAATGTTCTCATTTTCATGAAGGACTGCCGTGCAACTTCAATCCTTGTCTTTATATCTATTTCAGGATCCCACCTTTCATTAAGCCAGCAACCAAGATATTTATACCTTGACACTTGATCGATATTTTTCCCACTGAGTGTCAATTTCATTAATGAGGTTGGATGTTTGCTGATGACTATGTATTTCATCTTGTTGATGTTTATATTTATTTCCATTCTTTGGCTTTTTATGTATACCCTGTCAATGAGTTTTTGGAGACCCGTGATGTTATCTGTAATTAGCACGGCGTCATCTGCATATTGTAGGTTGTTAACAATCTTTCCATTTATTGCGATTCCCTCTGGACATTCTTTTAATGCCTTTTTAAAGATTACCTCTGAGTATATGTTGAACAAGAATGGTGAGAGCATGCATCCTTGTCTCACTCCTCTTTTGATGTCAATATCACTGGTGGTAATGTTGTCTAATTGAATGGTAGCTAACTGATTCCAATACAGATATCTTATTAGTCTTATGTCTTTTTTTGTCTAGCCCTATTTGTTGAAGGACTTCTATTAAGTTAGTGTGTCTGACTTTGTCGAACGCTTTTTCGAAATTTATGAAATACATAGACAGATTTCTGTTTTTCTATGCATTTTTGTATCAATATTTGGGCACAGTAAAGGGCCTCTCTAGTACCAAAACCATTCCAAAATCCAAACTGTGTTTCACTCAGAGTTTCTTCACTGTTTCTATAGATGCAATTCTGAATTATTTTCAAAAATATTTTTAATCTCTAGCTCATTAGACTAATAAGTAAGAAGTTGCTACAGGAATGCCTTTGGTTTCTTTGGGATAGTGATAAATGTAGATTTGAGCCAATCTGGTGGAAATTTGTCACTTTCATATATTTTATTGAACAGTTTGTCAAGAAGTTTGATATTATCTGGTTCTATTAATTTTAAAAATTCTGTTTGCACACCATCTGGTCCATTGGTTTTTTCCTGTTTTATTTGATCTGATAGCATTATCTATTTCAAATTTCAGAATTGCTGGTCCTTGTATGTTATCTTTTATATTTATAGGTTTCTGTCTAGTATCATTGAAAAGTTCTGTTACATATTTTATCCAATTCTTTGCTTTATTCTCTTCTTCTAGAACTATTTTTCCACTTTTGTTTCTTAGAGACACTGCTTGCTTTTTTCCTGGGCTTTCCTGAAATTTCATTCATTTTCTTACAGAGATTGAAATGATCACGTTTCTTCTTCTGAAGCTGTTCAATCTCGGTACATAAATTTTTCATCCAATTTTCCTATGCTTGTTTTTTTTTTTTTTCCTTGATGATGTTATGTGTGGCTAGGTTCTTGTTTTTGTACATTCTTCGTGTATCAATAAGAGAAAGAATCTCATTTGTCATCCATTCCTGTTGTTTTATATTATTCACATAATCTACTTCAATACTTGTTACGATGGCATTTTTAAAGCTATTCCAAAGAGATTCCACTCTTTCATTTTCTTCTATGTTAATCTGTTGTGATCGCAGGTTAAGTTGTGTCTTGGCTCTTTTATTTCTTTTCAGGTCTTTTAGTTTTTCTACATCCATTTTCTTTTTCTTTTTTTGTGATTTTTTGGCTGATTTTAATCTAAGACATATTCTTGCAACTATGGGATTGTGGTCTAATGAGATATCTGCTCCAGGATAAGTCATTGCACTCTTTATACTACTGTGGAATTGTTTATTTATCAGTATGTAATCAATTTGATTTCTGACAATATTATGTCAATTATCTTGAGGTGATTTCCAAGTGTACAGTCTTCTAAGCGGAAGACTTAGAAGACTTCCAGCTGTTTTAAACCAGCTGTTTGCTACTGCTTGATCCTCTTCCTGACAGAATTGGACGAGGCAATCTCCCCGTTCATTTCTGGTGCCTAATCCATGCTCTCCAACAATTTCTCCATCAGCCCCCCCTGCCCGCTCTCGCATTGAAGTCACCTACCACTATGTTTATTTCATGTTTCTTTGTTAGATTTTTAATCTCTTTTAAGTGTTCATAAAACTCTTCAATTTCTTCACTTTTGTCAGCTGTGGGTGCAAAAGCTTGGATGATATTTATATTAACAGGATTTCCCTTAAGTTGTAACAGCATTATCCTCTCAGAAAATAGGATCCAATTTATTACAGATTTATTGATTTCTACATCTACTATTACAGCTATACCATGTCGATGTTTGTTCTCATCATTCCCTGAGTAATAGATTGTCATTATATTGTTGACACTTTCCAGATCCTGGCCATCTTGTCTTGCAAATTCCCAAAATCCACACACCCAGTCTCTTCATTTCTCTTGTGGCATTTTTTAATTTGCCAGCTTCATATAGAGTTCTGACATTCCAAGTTGCTATTTTAAAAGTGGGCACCATTTTGAGCCTGGAGATTCTTTGCACCCATCACATTTAAGGGATGCTGGGAACGCATGGCCAAAAGAGTTCAGTTGCCATGGTTGTTGTTCTGGAGATAAGGTAGAGCAGTAGTTTCTCCATTTGCTTTCTGCCCTGCAGTATTACAGACGTACACAATATAATCATATTAACATCTGCAAATCTCTGACAACAAGCTTTTCCATCATCATTTCGCTTCAACCTTGTGTCAGTACTGACAATGCTGCTTCCCACTGTCAGGGGCAGTGGCCACAACAGGTGCTTATTTAATTGTGGCACTACTCGCCACGTCGCCAAGTTGTTTTTGAGCTTTGTGAGTTTATAAATATACCCATATATATAAAAAAGGGAAATACAAATGAATGTGATAATTACAGAGGTATTCGAGTATACTTAAGAAACAGTTGAGAAGGATTGTGGAAGGGAAGCTTGGTGAAGAATCTGTATTTAAGTTCTGTAGATCTGGAAAAGGTGTATGACAGGGTGCCAAGAGAGAAGCTATTCAAAGTGCTACAGCTGTATGGTGACAATGGAGCATTATATCAAGCAATACTTAGTCTTTATTTGAGTTGTAAGTCAGCAGTTAGAATTGAAGGAAGTACAGAAAGATTGGTTTTATGTTAAATCAGGTGTTAGACAAGGATGTACATTATACCATCTGTTATTTATTATCTATATGGATCACGTTATGAAGAAAAGAGGTATTAAAACTGATATCAAAATTCGAGATGTTAATCTCAGCTCTTACTCTATGCAGATGATGTCATACTGCTAAATAAATCTGCTACAAGTCTGCAAGATGCCCTGGACTAAACTAAATAACTCTTGTAATAGATTTGGTATGAAGGTCAGCAATAACAAGACAAAGACAATGAAAATAGGCAGAACACTGAAAATATCAACTGTATTTAATTATTAACTTCATCATTTCCTTCATTATTAACTGTAATAATGAAGGAAAGTGGTATTAAAACTGATATCAAAATTCGAGATGTTAATCTCAGCTGTTACTCTATGCAGATGTTATACTTCTAAATAAATCTGCTACAAGTCTGCAAGATTCCCTGGACTAAATTAAATAACTCTTGTAATAGATTTGGTATGAAAGTCAGCAATAAAAGAGAGAGAGAGACAATGAAAATAGGCAGAACATTGAAAATATCAACTGTATTGTGAATGGAGAACCTATAGAAGAAGTAAAACATTTCAGCTACTTAGGCACAATTTTTAGTGAAGACGGTAAATTAAATATGGAAATAAACAATAGAATCAACAAAGCTGGTATGGTAGGAAGTCAAATGAATAAATTTATATGGAATAAGAGAGAGGAATTAGTCAAAACGCTAAATTACTACAAGACAGTGTTGAAACCAATTTTAACTTATGGATCTGAGAGCTGGGTCAGAAATAAAACACTCGACCAAAGACTAGAAACCACAGATATGAGAGTCCTGAGAAAGATTAGAGGGAGGGGGGTGAACAGATGGCATCAGTGGCAATATCATATTGAAAACGAGGATATTAGGAAAGAACTTAATATTGTTAGCATCCAGGAATGTGTTAGCAGAGCTAATCTCAGGTGGTATAGTTATTTAAACAGAATGGGAAAGGAAAGATTAGCAAAACAAGTGTTCTCTGCCATGTTGGCAGGAAAAAGACCTGGAGAAAGACCAAGATACAGGTGGATGGATATAGTAAAAAGTGCCTTAGAAGATAGAAATATAAGATCTGTTAATGTTGGAGTCTTGATAGATAACAGAATGATTTGGAGGAAAATTATAGATAGGAAGTTAGTAATGGTGTAAGTCTTTCATGCAGTACTATCATATCTGTGTACATCCCTTGAGAATACATATCAGGAATTTGATGATGATCATCCAAGCATAAGCAAAGAAAGTTTGCATGTGAAGTATCTTCACGACTGGGCTACTTGCATTGAGAGGCTCTTTAATTTATAGTATAATCAAAGTTGGAAAAACTTTTAACATCCATCTTTGATCAAGAGTAATTTAATAAGGTGATACACCTTTTCCTTAATACACTACTTGTATGTGGGAAATATATGACTTCTGCATTTATTCAACCTTGGTATCCCTTCTGTTTGTGGGTGAAGTATCTTCATGATTGGGCTCCCACTTATGAAACCTCAATAGCGGTTTAAACCAAATACTTCATGCAAATTTGTTTGCTTACATTTGGAAAAAGGATTAAACCAGGAATATAATTTCTTGGCATCTTTAATTTATAGTATAACCAAGTGGAAAAACTTCTAATATACATACATGCATACATAAAAACCAAATGCAGTGGATTGTTGCAATAATGAAAAGGGACAAACAAGTGTGTGCGTGTGTGTAGCCTTGATCAGATCAGATCAGATTAGATTAGATTAGATTATATGTGGACCACAGATTTTGGTATGACTGGAAACTTTAGAAAAGACAGTTTGGTTGGAATTTTGTCTAGCAGCTAAGACATGACATAGTATATTATACCTGTCTATATGTTCATCAGTTGATTTGGCTGTTATGGAGAAAAGAGAGAGAAATTTGTTTGGCTGATATATCTTCTGTTGAAAAGGGCCATTATTTCTTAACATCAGGAAGGGGAGAGAGAGAGTGAGAGAAGCTAGAGGATATCAATGAGAAAGCAGTGTATTTTATTTTATTTTATTTTATTTATCATTATTTTATTTATTTATTTCATTTTATTTTTTGCATGGGGAATGATGGGCAGTAACATATATTGTAATGAGAGAGAGAGAGATAAGTGCAAAAGCACTGGATAAATTTAAAATACTATTCAGCAGGCACCATGTAACAGTGGCTAGTATGGACATCCTGCAGTGAATTGTGCGACTTCCTGAATATGTAATAAAGAGATGCAATCAAAAAATTTCTCAATTATATATTTTTTTCTGCTTTGTGATGTTCACTTTTTGTGAACATCATGAATGTGTTGGTGGTGTACAATAAATGGCCTCTTGCAGATAGATTCTTCTCCCCACTAACATTCCAGCAGAGTAATCTGTTTCCATAGAGGCATGATTCTAACATAACAGCAGTGTATTGCTGCCTTTTAGGCAGATAATTCCTAGTTGGAGAAAATGCTAACTAGACTCCTAAGTGGTAGATAATTATATAAAATCTGGTCTTTTCTAATTCAATGCAACACCATTACCAGTAATGGCAGCAGACCACAAACCAGCAAACAATTTCATAGCAAATGCACACTCTCCACTGTTATTCCTGCTTTCAAATATTTCATTATGTACAGTATCTGTTATAACCTATTTTTTAGTTTGTTCACTTGCTGCTTTCAGCAGCCATAAAAATCACCATCACAAATAACAATAAAAATGCAAAGCAGAACATCTCCTATGGAGAAAAAACAAAAATCTCACAAAGGATAAAAAATACCCCCCCCCCCAAAAAAAAAATGGTGATGTCATGAATCAAGACCTGATTCATGATAGAAAGGGCATATATGCATTTTTCACATTTGATTTGCCAAGTCTTTATCTTCTCTTTATCGTCTGCTCCAGCTCAATTTCCTCACATTTTGCTGCTTTCGTTTGCTGCACTTATTACTCATCAGATTATAATAACCATGCTGATCTCTCTCTTAATTTATTTCTAAAAGTAATTTTTTTGGTCTAATTACTCAAACATGGAAGAAGATAAAATAATAGTAAAACAGGCACTAGATTGGAACCCACATGGTAAAAGAAGATGAGGAAGGCCAAAAGAAACATGGAAAAGAATGATACTGAAAGAAATAACAAATATTAATAAAAACTGGAACCAAATAAAAGCAGAAGCAAAAAACAGAGTCTGGTAAAAAAAATGGTGGTGGAAGACCTATGCTCCCAGGTGGAGTGAAGAGAATTAAGTAAGTAATTACTCAAACAATGAGATGATCTTCCTCAAAGACCTCAAAATTCATATCTGCCATCTCCATCTGCCAACCAGAATACTAGATAATCCTCATAGTTTCATTCTTTTATTCTCAAGAAATTATATTATTTTTTAATCCTTTATTCAAGTGTAAGCACTAGGATATCAAGATTCAGAATTTTACTTTAAATCACATTCTCTTTAATGGACAGCATGAGTTTGACAAAGGAAGATCGTGTTTTAGAAACTGAATTATTATAACAAGTTAACAAATGCCCTGTACAAGGGTGATGCTACAAAATGGTAGAATTAGATTTTGCAAATGCCTTAGATAAAGCTAGTAATTAAGGTGGAACAGATGGGGATGGATAACAGATTAGCACATTGAAATGGAGAGTAGTTGTCTGATAAGTATTAACAAGTTGTGTATAGGGGAACAATACTGAAAAAGTGGAAAGTCATTAATGATGTGCCCTAAGTATCTTTTTTGAAGCGGTTGCTGTTTAACCTGTATTTCAATGACAGTAGGAAAGATGAATATAGATATGCAGTTGGTTGAGGATGATGAAAAGTTAGAAAGACCCATGAGGAGTAGCTTTACAAGAGAACTTGAATGCACAGGCTGAATGGGTAAGTTAATGAGGGTACCAGTTCAATGTTGCAAAGTTGTCATCATCATTATCAGCCATTGCTGATCCACTGCTGGATGAAGACCTTTCCAAGATTACTCCAAAACTGTCTGTCCATGGCTCTAATTTCCCATGTCACTCCTGCAAATCTGATAATATCATCAATCTACTGTGATTTAGGTTGGAGGCATAATCGTTTTTCTCCTTGTGGAATCCAATCCAGTACTTCTTTTGTCCATCGTTGATCTTGTCTTCGAGCAATATACCTAGCCCATTGCCACTTCAGATATTTCACTGTTCCTATGATGTCAGAGACTTTGGTTTGATTTCTTATCCATGTATCACAGCCATATGTCAGTATAGGAAGAATACACTGGTTAAAAACATTTCTCTTCAAGCATAATCATAGTTGGCTTTTGAATACTGAATGTAATTTTCCAAATGCTTTCCACCCAAGCATCGTGCACTTTTTAATTTCATCCATGATATTTTGTTTCATTGATATCTGTTGTCCTAAGTATATGTAATGATCTACTTGTTCAATTTTATCATTATTGATTTTTATTATTTCAAGCTGGACATAGCTATTGAACATAACTTGGGTCTTATTTAGGTTTATCTTTAGACCAGCTGTTTTACTAGCAATTTGTACTTCATGGATATGAATTTGTAATTCATGTGCAGTTGAAGTAAAGATAACTATGTCATCTGCAGATCATAAATGGCTTAAATATCTTCCATTTATCTTTAGACCCTTCCCTTCCAAATCAAGAAGTTTGAATATTTCTTCTATGCACGCTGTGAATAATTTTGGAGATATTGTGTCACCCTGTCTTATATCTCTCTGTATTTCCACAGTAGAGATGTTTCCATTGAAATGAATTGCTACTGTGGCAATGGTGTATGCTGATTTGATGGTCCTGATGTATGGTTCCTCCACTTGTTGGTTCCGTAATACTTTAAGTATTGCACAAGTTTTAAGTGAATCAAAGGCTTTCTCATAGTCAATAAAACCAAGACATAGTGGTAATTGATATTCATTACACCGTTCAATAATCTGCTGTATAATACAAGAGTGGTCTGAAAAGATCTCGGCCTAACAATGAAAAAAGAATTTAGAATTTCAAAATTATTTCTATTTTTCAACATAATCTCCTTAAGATTAATACATTTATTCCAGCAATGTTCCAGCACCATTATCCCATCAGTGTAATGGTTCTCAGTAAGATTTGCAAAATATCCCTCTACAGCTGCAATCATCTCTTGATTTGAAAAAAAAAACGCTGACCAGCAAGGTAGAGTTTTAGTTTTGGGAAGAGATAAAGAAGTCAGAGGGAGCCAAATCTGAGGAATAGGGTGGATGTTCCAACAATTTGTAGTGCAGATCCCTTAATTTTCCCATTGCCAAAACACCTTTGAAGGCAGGTGCATTCTCCTGATAAAAGATTATTTTTTTCTTTTGCAAACCGGGTCTTTTCTTACAAATTTTCTCGTATAGTCTGGTTAAAAGATTGGAATGATATTCCCGGTTATTGTTTTACCCTTAACAAGATAATTAATAAACAAAATGCCTTTAGCATCCCAAAACACAGATGCCTTGACCTTTCCTGCTGATGGAACCAAACTTGTCTTCTTTGGTGCTGAACAACTGGGCTTATGTCCCCAGTTTTGACTGCTGTTTGGATTCTGGTGTGTACTGGTGAATCCAAGTCTCATCCATAGTAATAAATCGATGCACAAAATCAGTTTTATTCTTGTTAAAAGGGTCCAAGCACTGCTCAGAGATTTTCATGTGAGTGTGTTTTTGATCTGCTGTGAGCAAGCGCAGCACCCATCTTGCGGAAAGCTTTTTCATTTGCAATTCTTCATGCAAAATATATCCTACATGCTCTTTTAAAATGCCTATAGCAGTGTTTCTCAACGTTTTTTGGATCACACCCCACCTGAACGTCTCAAAGATTATGATGCCTCACCTCCTAGCATAATAGTCAGCCAAGGTCTGAAAAAGTATAACATAAACATGTATAAATATGTACCTGTACATTTTCTAATTGTCCCCCCTGTGGGGCGTACCCCACGTTGAGAAACACTGGCCTATAGTCTCAGCAATTTCACGCAATTTGACTCGCCGGTCATCCAATACCATATCATGCACTTGATCAATGATTTCTGGTATTTACACTTTTTGGACGTCCTTCACGTGGATCATCTTCAAGGCTGGTACGGCCACGTTTAAACTCAGCAGCCCATTTCTTAATTGTTGAAAATTTTCAAAGGAGAAGAATGCCCATAAACATTTACGAACTTCAAATGAATTTCTTTTGGCTTAAACCTTCTTTTACAAAGAATTTTATAATCGCCCAATACTCAATTTTATCCATTTCAAGGGATACAGACAACACTTTTGTTTCAGACAGCTGTATAAAACAAACTACTTGACAGAATGACTTGCAATTTCACATGGATGCTTATGACAGATGTATCAACTTAGAAGAAAAAAAAAAAATCATGCTGAAAATGTTGCCATCTATGGTCGAGGCTGAGAACTTTTCAGACCACCCTCGTATATGGTACTGAATATGGTATAGTATGCCCACATTTCGAGAGCTTCGCTTGGCAACTTGCCAAGAATAGTCGATTCATGCTGAAGGGGAGAAAGAAATGAAGGACATACAAATTGGTCGCCAACACCTGAAATCATGTGCTTTATAGGTAAAATTTTCAAACTGTTATACAAGCAAAATAGTTACCACATTAAAAACTACAATGATCACAAAAGAGAAGTTAATTTTCCGACGTGTAATAATAAACAACTCATCCCGCAATACGGATTGATTACCCTATTATCGGAATGGATTCTCCTTCTGTTGACATGTGTAGAAGTACCGAAGGGTCTCATATCTGTGGGCGTACTATATAAGGTTTGCAATATTAGTCTTTATAAGGTTGCAAAGTATAAGGTTTTAAAATTTGGGATGCACACTATACAATTGATGGGGATATCTTACAGAAGAAATGAGGGATCTGGGTGGATAAGGAAATAAAATTCTGGGAACACACTACTAAAATTGGGAGAACAGCACAGATGATTATGGAAGGAAGACACAATGATAAAGAAGACATTGATGTGTTGAAGTGAAGATAAACTGATATATAAAAACTGGTACATATAAACTAGTAAGAGGTTAATAAATTTAGTTTAATCCTTTATCCAAGTGTGAGCAAACAAAGCTTGAACCTGAAAATATCTTCAGGACTGAGGTAAAGTAGTACAACACCAGGCAATTCGTAGCAAAGGTGGACCAAGCTACCATCACTCCTATCTCAGTATCTCCCATAATGCAAAACACATCTCCTTGGGGATATGTATAATGTTATGCATTAAGGGAAGGGCCAACCTTTATTGAGGTCTCGTCAGTGGAAGCCAGGCCCAGAAGTGGAGATGACCTTTCCATTGCTTCTGCCTTGATACCAAGGCAGAAGCAATGGAAAGGTCATCATTACCTATAGGAGTTGGCAACAGGTATGCCACCTTATTAGTAAATTACTCTGGATTTAGAGAAAGATGTTGAAAGTTTATTTTTCACTTGGTTAGACTATAATAAATTTAGTTTAATCCTTTATCCAAACTGTTATAATTGCCCAAAGTTTGTGCCTGAAAATATCTTCAGGACTGAGGTAAGGTGATAAAACACTGGGCAACTCATAGCAAAGGTGGACCAAGCTACCATCACTCCTATCTCAGTATCTCCCATAATGCAAAACACATCTCCTTGCAGATATGTATAATGTTATCTAAATCCAGAGTAATTTAATAATAAGGTGGCACACCTATTGGCAACTCCTATAGGTAAAGATGACCTCTCCATTGCTTCTGTCTTGGTATCTCCACTTCTGGGCCTGGCTCCCACTGACGAGACCTCAATAAAGGTCGAAACCGGTCTGGGTAGTGGCCCTTCCATTAATGCATAATATTATACATATCTGCAAGGAGACGTGTTTTGCATTATGGGAGATACTGAGATAGGAGTGATGGTAGCTTGGTCCACCTTTGCTGCGAGTTGCTTGGTGTTGTACTACCTTACCTCAGTCCTGAAGATATATTTTCAGGCGCAAACTTTGTTTCTTCACACTTGGATAAAGGATTAAACTAAATTTATTATAGTCTAACCGAGTGAAAAATAAACTTTCAACTAGTAAGTGGTTATTACCAGATTAATGTGGATGAGGTTTTTTTAAAAAATGGGAGGTTATTTTGCTATGTATACAATGACAAGAACTCCCATGATGAGTCTTTAGACTCCATGGAGGTCTGATGATGATGATATGAAATATGAAACTTTTGAGAAAGAAATCGAAGAATAACACTCTAAGAAAAGAGCTGGATGGCATGGAAGAAGATGAAAAGTTGGTTTGGTAGGTTTGAAACTAGACTGTAAGCAAATACTGACCTGCAGCTGCTACTGTTCTTAGTCTTAGAAAGTGAAAGAATGATTGTAGGCAGTTTAGAATACTGCCTGTGAAAATACCTACATAGGCTAAGATAGAAACCAAAGGTATGTGAGAAGGTGACTAGAGTGAATTTGTAAGAGAGAGAAGTTGTCGATTAACTGAATTGCGGAGATTTTTGGTGCACTATCTCAAATGTTCGAGCAGTATTCCAAGGTTAGATGGATTTATTATTATTATTATTTTGTTAACCTCCACGAAGTCAAAAGACTCATCGTGGAAAGCCTACTCAACCAGCAACATGTCTGTCATAACGAGGTTTAAAGTTATTTACACTATCTACACTAACAATACACTCTAGCAATGCACTCCACTCATCAACTCTCCATGTAAAAAGTCTACCCCTCACATCCTTCACCACCACATCTTTATACAACTTCCAGGGATGGCCTCTTGTTCTTCCTATCTTAGCATCCACACTTTTTATAATTCCTTCTGTATTAATCTGATAAAATCCTTTAACTTGTAATCCACATTTCCCTCAAATGCTCTTCATAACCAACAATCTAGAGTCCTGATATCACTGGTAATTCGTCTTTGGACCTTTTCTAGTATTTCCACATCACAATGAAAACTAGGTGAGCAAATCTGAACACAATAGTCCATATATGGTCTGACCAATGGCTTATATAGTGGCACCACCACCTCCTTATCTGTACATATCAATGTACTTTTGATCATAGCAGCAATACAATGTGCAGTCTTTGCAATACTTGTAATGCGCCCTTGGAACTTCAGTACACTGTCTACCATCACTTCAAGATCCTGAATCTCATCCACTTCCTGAAGTACAGCTCCACCAATACAGTAAAAAGTCTTATATTTCTGTATCCCAAAGTGTAACACCTTACTTTTATTAATATTAAAACTGCAATCCCACTCATTTCTCCAAGCTAAAAGTCTTTTCGAATCTTACATAATATTCCATCATACACAAATTGCTGGTATCTTTCAGAAAGCCTATCTTCAATCCATTTAATCAATCTGCTACCTAATCTCATCTTCTGCAGCTTATACACAAACCTGTTATGTGGTAATTATCAAATGCCTTTGTAATTATACAGGTGAGAAGCAGGATTCTGAAAGGAAAAGGACAGCTAAGTGGAAGCTAAAGCAACTATGGATGTGATATGTTTATGCCAGGAAAGGTAAGTGGTATAAGGCAGGACAAGAAGAGAAATGTAATCATATTTGGGTATCTGGATGGAATTAAAAATATGAGAGGCTGAAAACTGAATTTTTCTTGTGGGAAGAACAAGACTGCAGTCTGGCAGAAGTAAAGTTTACAAAGTTATTCTCACCACAGTGAAGAATAGCAGCATCTGAATGTTAGACACTGTTATGGAAAAATCTTGACGCTTATGTATGAGACTATCAAATGGCAAACAGGAAGGGAGTGTACTGTCACCAGTAAAGCTAAGAATATGATTTGAGTTACAGTTTGGTAAAAAGTCTCTAGATGTAATTCTAAGAAATGCAATGTTCTCTGATAACTGAGCAACCATGTGACTGCTATATGTTTCATGGGACTGGCATCAGTGGAAGTAGTGTTGTTGGTTGCTTTCACATTATTATTATGGATATGTTTATTGTTTATCTTTGGAACTGTGGTTTAAATTTTTTGTGTAAAAGTAATGCTTTTCATTTTGAGGACAGCTTTACTTTTGAAGGGGATGATGTTATGTGTTATCTTTATTGTATTTATTTCTTCAAAGGTGGATTTTATTTAATTATTTTTAGCAATCATCCCTTTTAAAACTGTGAAAATTCTGGTGTGGTTTCTTTTCATTTCCTTATTTTAATTTGTGTTTCTTGTCTTGCTTATAACTTTTTCTATCTACTATCTCAATAAAAATATCTAGAAGTCTGTTCATCCCAACTCTCAATCTAATATGAAAACATTAATATGGAACTAATCTCCCCCTTTGCTGCAATAATGGCCTTCAATCTTCTGGGAAAGTTTTCCATTAGATTCTGGTACTGCTGCAATAATGGCCTTCAATCTTCTGGGAAAGTTTTCCATTAGATTCTGGTACTGCTGCAACAATTCCCTTCTATTCTTCTTCCAGAAGAGCATTATGAGGTCGATCAATAATGTTGGGTGATTCAGTCTGGCTGACACTCAACGTTCCAATTCATCCCAGAAGTGTTTAACAGGGATGAGATCAACTCTGCACTGGCCCGTCAATTTCTTCAATACCAATCTCATCAAACCACTGCACAGATCTTACTTTATGAATGGGGATGTTACCATAAAGTTGTAAGCACAGAAATGTCTAAAATATATCATTATAGGTAGCAATGTCAAGATCCACATCACTGGAAGTAAGCCCAAACCCACATAATGAAAAAAACATTTCCAGACTGTGATACCTCCTCTATCAAGCTTCGCAGGTACACAACATGTTCAGGCAGGTAGCATTCTCCTGGCATCAGCCAAACCTTGACTCAATTGTCAGACAGTGAAGCATGATTCATCACTCCAGGGAACATGTTTCCATTGGTATAGTCCAATAACAGCAAGGTTTACACCACTCACCAATGTTTGGTGTTGTTCTTGCTGAGGTTAGGCTTGTGTGTAGTTGTGTGGCCATGGAAACCCATTTTTTCAGCTCCAACTAGCAGCTGTGGTGCCAGCATTGCTTGTGGAGGCATTTCAGTACTCGGTAGTGAGTGTTTCAACTGAGGAGAGCCGATTTTTTGAGCTAATTGCTTCAGCATTCGATGGTGCTGCACTGTGATTTTATGTGGCCTACCAGGTTGCAATTGTGCTGTTATTGATTCTAGGCATTTCCACTTCACAATAATATCACTTACAGTTGATCAGGAGAGCTGAGGCAGGGGAGAAATTTCATGAACTGATATTTTGTAAAGGTGACATCATAATGATAGTGCCAGTCATTGAGCTCTTCAGTGTGGCCTATTTTACTGTTAATGTTTCTCTATGAAGATTGCAAGTGTGTGTGTGTGTGTGTGTGTGTGTGTGTGTGCGTGCGCTTCCTTTTAAACCCGTGAGAGCCATGGCCTGTATATAGTCCTATGCACTACTATGAATATAATAGTGAATATGGATGTCTAGATATGTTCAATTAGATAACATACATTCTATAAGCTTGTTTTGTTTGTTATTTCCAAATGGGGTCATGTAATATTTGTTGTATGTTTGTTTTGTATTATTCAAATTATATTATAATAAATTTAGTTTAATCCTTTATCCAAGTGTGAGCAAACAAAGTTTGCACCTGAAAGTATCTTCAGGACTGGGGTAAGGTAGTATAACACTGGGCAACTCGTTGCAAACGTGGAGCAAGCTAACATCACTCCTATCTTGGTATCTCCCATAATGCAAAACACATCTCCTTGCGGATATGTATAATGTTATGCATTAACGGAATGTTAGCTTGTTCCACCTTTGCAACGAGTTTCCCAGTGTTGTACTACCTTATCCCAGTCCTGAAGATACTTTCAGACGCAAACTTTGTTTGCTCACACTTGAATAAAGGATTAAACTAAATTTATTATCGTCTAACCAAGTGAAAAATAAACTTTCAACATCTTTCTCTAAATCCAGAGTAATTTAATAAAAAGGTGGCACACCGTTTGGCAACTCCTATAGGTAGAGATGACCTTGCTAATGCTTCTGCCTGGTATCTCCACATCTGGGCCTGGCTCCCACTGATGAGACCTCAATAAAGGTTGAAACTAGTCTGGGTAATGGCCCTTCCGTTAATGCATAACATTATACATATCCGCAAGGAGATGTGTTTTGCATTATGGGAGATACTGAGATAGGAATGACGTTAGCTTGCTCCACCTTTTGCAACGAGTTTCCCGGTGTTGTACTACCTTACCTCAGTCCTGAAGATACTTTCAGGCACAAACTTTGTTTGCTCACACTTGGATAAAGGATTAAACTAAATTTATTATAGTCTAACTAAGTGAAAAATAAACTTTCAAATTATATTGTATAAAATTTTTTGGATGTTTTCTTTTAAAATTGTGAAATAATGTTTTGTTTTTATTATTGTTTTATGTAATGCTTGATATTTAGTATTTTATTGTAATTTTTTTTATTTTGTGGTCTGCAAAGTGCAATATCATGTGTTTGACGTCACCAGATATGAATACAGTAATATAGCTAGCTAGCGTAATCACGTTATTATTAATTTTTTCTATCTTGCTTATCAGAGTGCAGTTGTGTATGTCTTTGAATTGCATTGGTCTACATGCTACAGCAGTTCAAATGCTAATGTTAATAAATGCACTGATAACTAAGAGAATCTGCTAGATAGTGGTAGTGAAATGCATATTACTGGTCACTAATAAATTGGTTACCTCCATTAGCGAAGATGGAAGCTGTTAATGATGTACAACATTAATACAGCAAAAATATGATTAGTCGATGATACTTAGCAAATTTCTCATTGTGTTGATTTTGTTGCTACTTAAATCATCATCCCCATTTAAATCAATCCACAGAGCTCCCAACTAAGGAAGATTATTACTATTATTAATATATGGGCACCTCCATGGAGTCCAAAAGACTCATCATAGGAGACCCAATCTATCATACCTCTCCTCCATGAAACCCATTAATCATATTTATCCCCATTAGTTCTAATTTGAGTAATAGCAGTTCCACGTATTGTCAAATGCCATTGCAAAATCATCATGTAGACATTTCCCTTATCCAACTCAGCTGTTACTCTATTATAAAAAGTTAGTAAATTACTAAGGCATGACCGACCCTTTCTCAAAGCCATGTTGGCTCTCATACAGTATCATATTTTTATCTAACCATTCTTGAATTCTCTTTTCGACCAATTTTTCTAGTACTTTTACCACCATGCCCGAGATAATGATTGGGCTATAATTTGCTACTGCAATCTAATTAATCTCTTTGCAAAATTAATGCAAAGGAATAATTTTGCCCTTTTTCCACTCCTTTGGAACTATACCAGAGCTGAGACTCAAATTAAACAGCTTAGTCAAAGGCATTGCCAGTTCTCTTGGATATTCTCACAAAACCCTAGCTGATATCCCATCTAATCTCACAGCTGTCTGTATTTACATTTAGATTCTGCAATATATCCTCAGAACTTCCAATTCATCCACCTCTGTTCTCACATTAGTGTCTGTCACATAGGTTAATGCAGTAACCTCACTAGGAAGACATATGCTTACAAAGTGGTCACTCAGTAACTCAACTATTTTATCTGCTTCCATCTCCTCATGACCATCATCACTCATTAAGGTTAATCTTATACAGTCATTCTTCCTCTTACTTGCCACATATCGAAAGAACTCTTTGAGATTTCCTTTGGCATGCTTGGCTAAATTATTCACATAATCTGATTTTGCCTTCCTTGCCATGCTGGTCACCTTTCTTGCCTGAGCCTTGTACTGATCATCAATTTGTTGGTCACCTTTCTCTTTATATACCTTCTAGCATTTTTTTCTTCTGTAGCTCGTACTTAATGATATTACTCATCCATCTAACTCCTAACTGACAAACTCTCCTTACCCTAAGTATGCAATTTAATACTGCTTCTTCTAGATGACCGTTAACTATATCCCTTGTACTGCATCCTTACCCTGCAGCGTTTTATGTCATGGTACAGATTTAAACTTCTTCCAAAGCATGTCATAATCACCTGCCTTGTAGTTCCACAAATAATCCTTCTTGATAGAATATCCATCATGTTTTGCAATCTCCCAAATAAAGACTGCATTAACTGGAGGCAATGTTGTCATCTTGATTATGGATAGGTCTTCTGATCCGAACACAAAACACGAAAACCTTCACTAACACACTATGATACTCTAATTTTGTGATAAAAAAAAAAACACAACAAAACCAACATTTTGCACACTAATTTCTCAAGAGTTGAAAACGCCAACTCTCAACTTGTGCATAAACTAGTAATGTTAGAAGAAACGGAAAATTGCAAACTAAGTTGAATGAAATAGTTTTTATTTTTTTAGGGGTGGGGGGATTGTTAAGTAGTAACAGTTCAAGTGATCAGCTTTAAAATATGATACTTTCGTGGTTTCTACGAATAGCTGAATCACTACTCACCTCGGTGTTTCTCCAAACACCTCCTTTTATCATAATGCGAGGCATTTTCGCAAATTTTTAAGTGATGCCAGAAGAAAGTAACAAATAACGCACTTCAATATAACATCGATCCACCAAACGTAAACACGCTGCACCTCAGCATCACCCTAGTTGTCATAAACACACCAAATCACCTATAGTATTACCACAATGCAATAAATAAATGATTGCATACATAAGGAAATAGCCCACAAACCGCCTATAAAAATTTGTGTAATACGTTGTATAAAAAATAAGGTCTGAAAAATAACTCAATAAATAAGATTTCATGTTTTCGCTCATTGATGTGCACATTACTCAAAAATATGTTAACTAAAATATTTTCTAAGAATACGAATTTTATATAAACGCATATTACAATCCCCTAAATTATGTAACGCCTTCTATTCCCTATAAGCAATAAAAAGCGTTATCTTTTTTTATATTAATATGAAAATAATACAATGATAAAACGAGACAACTGATATACGAATACTTGTGAAATTGTATTACTACTAAATTTTACAATTAACTGGTCTAGCAGGACTCCCTTTCTAATTGTTCTTTGTTGTGAAAAATTAGTTTCCATTTGCATTTCAATTTTCATATAAATGAAAGGAATTATTAGATAACGACATTAGCGAAACTGGGAAATTTGTTCCAGGAAAGAATTACTATTATTATCTTTCGTAAGTGAACTCTGTATTCCAGTAAGCTCTCTAGTCAAATTTCATATGAAACTTGTATAGTTTCTGTATTCGGTTTTGAAATGATGTTGGATTTAATAACCACTTGATTTTTATAATTTTTGCATCGCCGAAGTGAAGCCTTCTGGCTCTTTATTTTAGCAATCACTTTTACGCACCGACCGAGAGCCAGGTCTCTGACGATAACCAATCAGTTTGAAACAGTTCTTAGGCCAGTGAACTTTATCAAAATGGACGCTGTCTTAGCGTGAATGCTTCCTATAAGGTCTAGCTAGGGTAACTCGTAAATATCGGCCAGTGTATTCCAGTATGCTCGGTAGTGAAATTTCATACGAAACTTTCATGGTTCCTATGTTCGGCTTTGAAATAATGTTGGATTTAATATCCACTTGATTTTTATAATGAAACAGAAGGATTATTCTAGAACCTCAAGAACAGACATTACAAAGTAATGCAATCAAAACAAAAATATTGAACCTGAATAATAGCAGCAAATGCAGATCATAAAAATGAGACTGTAGAACATCCAATCATGCCTGCAGCAAGACTCAAACTCATTATAAATACCGCCATGATCAAGAGGCCAAAAAATATCAATTTCCTACTTCTGTCAACTGGTGGATCGTAAAATAGCGACAGTACTGGAAAACGAAACAGCAAAATTTCTCTGGGACTTTAGAATAAAAACGTGAAGCATTTGGAAAACAATAGAACTGATATCAAAGTTATTGAACATCGACAGGTTTGGATTATTGATATCGCTGCACCCAGTGATAACAACATTAACAACAAAGAACTGGAAAAAATGACTAAATGTCGATATCTGGCAATTGAAGTTGGATGGCTGTGGCTTAAAGCACACCAAGGTCATCCCAATAGTTATCGATACAAGTTGAAAAAAGCTATCCAACTGTTTACAAGAATTAAGCACCAACGAAGTGGCCCATATCAAAAAAAAAAAAAAAACGGAATTTCTTGGAACAGCCCATATTTCACGACGGTATTTCGCAGACTGTTCTTAGATCCTTGACCAGATTCAGAATTGCTCTGTATCACTAGTCAAATTGTTGTTTGAAAAGTATCTTGTTTCGACTGTGTATCAATTGTGTGAATGATATTCGATCTCTGGCATGGGCAAGTGGGTTTTTCATCGCGTAAACTCAAAAAAATTGACCATACTATCCATATTATTTCAGACAGCAACACATCCGGTTAGGGTTAGGTGACAAGAGATGGCTGCACTTGTTTACCAGTCGGCCTCTTCATCATTGACAGCCTATAATTAGTGAGAGATATGGGCCACCTATCTCTGATTGGCTACTGGCAGAGATTTAACTGTCCACTCATTCTCTAAAAGCTAGACGGTATAAAAACCTCGCCTACTTCCTGTAAGCGAATCCTCCTCCATGACCTAGCAGAAAAGTTCTTCGCCAAGACAAACAATCATCCAAACTCGCTGATCAAGCAAGCTTCAGACTACAATGAAGCAGAATTCTGCAAATACAAAAGACCTAAGTCAATTCTATGCTCAGCTGAACACAACTAATCTCAATGCCCTTCCAGGGAGAGCTTAAAGCTCAACTTCAACTTTAAAGCTCCATTCAAAGAACTTCGTTTTCAGACAAAGGGGAATATGATAACCATTTATGCTTCACCCATCAAATCAGTCAAATGAGTATCGTTCTGCGTGTAAGGGAATGAAAATGCATTAGCTCATTTATTTATTTATTTATATAATTTTTTTAAACAGCACTTTGTTTTATGTCTTGCATTTTAGTCAAAGTTAGTCGTGGAGAGTCCCACGACTAAGAAAACTTAATTAGATAACTATACGGGAATTCTCTCTTATGTAAGCGTTACGTTCGATAGACTTTAGGAAAGTAAATTTAAGTAAGACAGATTTGATCCCTTCATCTCAAGCTATTACTAATATTACTATTACTAATATATAATAATATTATTATATATATATATATATATATATATATATTATAATTATATATATATATATAATTATAATATTATTTATACATATATAATATTAGGCCTGTGTAGCTCAGTAGAAGTGGCGTTTGCACTCTACAGCGCTTGACCGCACGAAGAAAGGGTTTGGTGGTTCAAATCTAGTCGCCGACTAGAGGAAATTTTTCTAAGCCTTTTTTCGACCGGTTCCCGAGTTAGTCGATCTCTGGCACGGGCAAGCGGGTTTTTCCTCCCGGAAACTCGGGTTTTTCGTCCCGTAAACTCAAGAAAATCGACCGTAGAACCCACATTATTTTCAGACATTAAATATATTGTGTTAAGGTTAGGGACCACGAGATGGCGGCACATTTGAGCCGTCTCTCTTCACTGAGTACCGCTTAATTAGTGATAGCCTTGGGCCATCTATCTCTGATTGGGTACCAGTGGAGATTGAACTGCCCACTCAGTCTCCAAAAGTTAGATAGGGCTAAATGGCCTCGCCTACTCCCGTATATGGGAATAAAAAGGCGTTAGCTGATTTTTTTTTTTGATATAATATTATTATATATATACAGTATATATATAATATTCATCCAAGCTTGATTTGCTTCCTCAGTCTTAAGTAAAAGGCTGGTTATATTCCACTAATTCGAGAACTATCCAAGGGTCTACGAGTTACCTTATGAATATGAATGCTGTGCCGAACAAAGCGGCCTTTTTTAGCTACCCGATTTGTAATCCATTTAACTCGAGTACTTCTAGATGTTTTTTCAATGTTTTAGGAATGGCGCCTATTATTATGGGAACAACTTTCGTTGTCTTTTGCCGGATTCGTTCAACTTCGACTTGCAACTCGAGATATTTTGTAATTTATTCAGTTTCTTTTTCGTCAATCCGACTATCTCCTGGTACTGATATTTGAATAAACTGAACACCATTGTTTTCACTTTTTTCTTTATATCTTGTGTATTACATTCTAAGATTTTGTCAGTCTGGATTTTGAAACTCCAGAGTATTATAGTTTTTTCATCCTCAATCACTTTCTGGTGAATTTTATGCTTCCAATAGTCTTTGGATACTTTAAACCCATACTTTTTATATAAATGCCAGTGAATTATCTTAGCTACGTTATTATGCCTTTCATGGTACACAATTTCTGCAATTTTGCTGCATCCACTTATAATGTCGTCTACCGTTCCTTCTTTTCTTTGCACAATCTACATTTACGGACTTCTTGATTTTTGCTTTCATAACATTGGTTTTAATGGCCTCTTCTTGTGCTACAAAACATACCGATTTTTTATCTAAATCCACCATCTTTAGCTATGTCTATTCAACAACGACTGTTGAATATCTCAGAACAGATATGGCCCAGTTGTTAATTACTTTAATTAAATTACCAGCATTAAGCACTGACTTAGTCGACTTGTGTATTATATTGTATTTTTTTTTTGATCTTATTGTTCAGAATTTCTGTTGCTTCTAAAATTTCCAAATATTTGTAGTTATCTTTGAATTTTATTGCATTCATTTTTTCACCATTTAGCAGCTCGATTTCGATCAGATCTTCCAATTTTTCTTTTGTTAATCCAGCAATTGCGCATTTATCTAAGCCAAAATCCAATGATATATCATGACTTAATGTGCATACAGTATGAAGCAATGATCCGAGTTCATTCTCTGATTTTGCATACAACTTCCAATCGTCCATGTACAAAAGTTGAGATACCTTTGCACTTTTTTGCACAGTTTCATAACCATGAGCAGTTTTATTTAAAATTCTAGTTAAGGGGATCAATGACAAGATAAACAATAGAGGAGATTGATATATGAGTCTCTTTGAAAGATACCTTTTTTGTATTTACCTCTTCAATAGCAAAGAAATTTAACTAGCAGAAGAAGTGGATTAATACAGGATTGACATAATAGAAATGACTGAAACAAAAAAAGACAAAGTGTGGTGAGATTTTCTCAGTAATAAATACAAAATGTTATATTCAAGAAATGACAATCAAGGAAAAAAAGGAGTAGCCATAGTACTCAACACAAAATACGAGGCTAATCTTCTTGAATGGCAGGCAGTCTCAATTAGAGTGATGTGGGCAAATATCAGAATGGGGAATTGGACAATAAAACTTGATTGTGCCTACGGTCCCACAGAAGGTTCTACAAAGGTAGAAGTGGAGGAATTTTTTGATGCTTTATACAAAGCAACTGACACAATGAAAAAGGAAGAGTTGGTCCTTGTTGGGGATCTAAATACCAGAGTAGGAAATGATTGTCAGACGTACAAAGATATTTTGGGAAAATTTGGAGAAAAGAGTACAGCTAATAATAATGGCAAATATCTGTTGGATTTCTGCTCAGGACATGGACTGGTTATTAGCAACTCCATGTTCCAACATAAAAATGTGTGCAAATTCACATGGAGAGAAGAGACAAGAAATAAGATAAGTCTCATGGACTAAGATATTGTTAATAGTGCAGGAAACTAGAGTATACAGATGATTTAAAGTGCTCAACATTTAGTCTTGAGCATGATATAATTGAATTTCATACCGAAAATAAAAATATTTAAAGTCTTAAAGCGAATAAAAGTTGAGCAGCTCTCAGATGTGAAAGGTAGACTAAAATACAGAAAAAATGAAAGAGTTTGAGAACAGGAACCAAATCTTGGAGATTCAGTGGCAAATCCAGGAGAAAGATCGATTGATTTAGCCAGAGAGGCATGTAGTAAGGTTGTCTGCAAGGAAGAAAAAATCAGAACCCATGATTGGATACAGGAAGTTAAAGAGGCAGCGAAGGAAAAGAAGAAAACCTATCAAAAGTTCCTGGCAAATACGTCACCTTGTACTCTTAGAGAATACAGAGACAATTGTGAGAAAGTTAATAACTGTGTAAAACTGTTAAACAAAAGTCATGGGAAGACTTTAGTATAAACATAGAAAATAAATATCACGAAGGTGGCAAAATATTCTGGAGGCTGTTGAAATAGTTCAGAAATAGAGGAATGAATGCTGTAACAGGAATTTGAGATGATAAATGTGACCTCAAAACTGGTGAAAAAGATATTCTTAATGAATGGAGTAATTACGCCTAAATTGCCAAATTGAACAAGCAATGATGCCAGCACAGTGGTAAGAAACACTGACCAGGTGGGCACTCAGGATTTCATATCCATTCTTAAGGTGGAAAAGGCCATCAAAAGCCTGAAATGTGGAGAGGCAGCAGGTGTAAATGATATTCGACCAGAAATGCTCAAGTATTTAGGTGTAAAAGTCTTACAGTGGTTGCACTGCATGGTTCAGTAGGTCTGGACAGAGGGACGAATTCAGGGGCAACTTGTGCATAGGCACTGCAGCACCCCCAATTTTTCTCTCTATATAAATATATTTATTAATTTGTTTATATTTGCTTGTAATTAATTTTATCATCAACAATCCTATACAATCTCTTATTTTGTATAAAAAATAATAAAAATCCATCTTGTAGCATTAGGAAGGCGAACGACGCTAGCAACACTGTGTTTACAACATTGTCATATTGCTACGCGCGCAAGCATATACATGTCATGGTGAGATGCGGGCTATTAGCACAATGCGGCAACGTCCGTCGCGTGGTTCCACTGTTGTTTATATTCAGTTTGCGCCAGTAGTAGTGTTCGTAGTGCTTATCTTGTTTACTCCGTCTCTATATATTTGGACATTACTATTAAAGACATAACATTTGTTACAGTAATTTTTAAGTAATTCTGAATTATACTAAACTGTATAATTTTATCGATAATAAACAATATTTTTTCATGAAACAAAACAAATCAGCTAACGCCTTTTTATTCCTGTATACAAAACAAGAAGAATATATTTTATTTTTAAGTAATTTTGAATTATACCGAACTATATAATTTTATCGATAATAAACAATATTTTTTCATGTTTACTTTTCTTTTTTTCAATTTTAACCATAATTTTGATATTTTATCCATGTATACACTGTACTTACAGTGTGTGTGCATATTTCGAAAGTTGCAGCACCCCTATTATTTCAATCCACGAGCCGCCACTGAACGAATTCCAGATGGTTACAGTAGATCTCTCATAGTATCCATATATAAAAATGGAAGTATACAGGACGAACTATACAATTATATGGAGGTATACTTGAGAAACGGTTGGGAAGGATTATGGAAGAGACGTTTGGTAAAGAATAAGCTGGATTCAGGCCAAATAGAGTCTTCAGGTTCAAATTATCATAATACAACAAATAGTTGAGATATCATGGCTATATAACAAAGATCTGTAATTAAGTGTTCTAGATCTGGAAAAGGCATATGACAGGGTGCCAAGAGAAAAGTTGTTCAAAGTGTTACAATTGTATATTGTCAAACCCAACATTATATCAAGTAATAGTCTATCTTTATTTGAGTTGTAAGTCATCAGTAAGAATTGAAGGAAGTATAGGAGGTGGTTTAATGTTAAATTGGTGTCAGCAAGGATGTACATTATCCCCCTCTGTTATTTATTACCTTTGCGGATCAAATTTTGAAACAAAGTTGTATTAAACCTGTATCAAAATTGGCGATGTTAATCACAGCTCTTTACTCTATGCAGATGATGTTATACTTCTAAATAAATCTGCTTCAAGTCTGCAAGATTCCCTGACTAAATTGAATAACTCTTGTAATAGATTTTGTTTGAAGATGAAGGTCAGCAATAATAAGACATAGACAATGAAAATAGGCAGAAGGATTGAAAAATCAAATGCATTGTGAATGAAGAACCAATAGAACAAATAAAACATTTTAGCTACTTAGGCACAATTTTTAGTGGAGACAGTAAATTAAATTTGGAAATATTCAACAGAATCAATAAAGATGGCATGGTAGGAAGTCAACTGAATAAGTTTTTATGGAGTAAGAGAGAAATCAGTGAAAACATTAATTAGCTGTATACAAGACAGCGTTGAAACCAATTTTAACTTATGGAGCTGAATGCTGGGTTATAAATAAAACACTTGACCAAAGACTAGAGACCACAGATATGAGAATCCTGAGAAAGATTAGAGACATGAATAGATGTCATCAGAGGCAATGTCATATTAAAAACGAGGATATTAGGAAGGAACTTAATATTGTTAGCATCCAGGAACGTGTTAGCAGAGCTAATCTCAGGTGGTATGGTTACTTAACAGAATGGGAGAGGAAAGATTAGGAAAACAAGTGTTCTTTACCAGGTTGGCAGGAAAACGACTCAGAGGAAAATCAAGATATAGGTCGATTGAAAGAGTAAAAAGTGCCTTAGAAGACAGAAATATAAGATCTGATAATTCTGAAGTCTTGACAGGTAACAGGTTGATTTGGCGGAAAATTGTACATAGGAAGTTAGTAACGGCGTAAGTTTATCATGCAGTACTATCATATCATGTACACCCCTTTAAGGTACATATCAGGATGACAATGATGAAGAATAAACCCTTATTGCCTGTAGGAGTGATCCAGTAACTCGGGAATAGGTCGAAGAAAAAAAAATTGCTCTCATTAGCATCCTGTTATCAGCACAGCTGCCTTCTAGAGAAATGATGAGTGAGACTCACATTTCCATTTGAGAGCGTAAAAACACGCTGCTTTTTATGTTATGTAGAGATGACTGCTCTATAAAGAAACGTAAATAAACGTTGAATGAAATAATCAGTATGGAACATATGATACATGATGATATTACCAATTTAAATGCAATTCAAAGATTTTGCATCAAACTAACAACAAAAATCATCACGTAATGCTTTTTATCGCTTTATAGTTAGCAGGTGTGGGTTTGTAGCTTTATATAACTTTGCAGACTGAGTGCACAATTGTATCTTTAGTGATAACCAATCATAGATAACTGGCCCAAGGCGATCACTAATTATAAGCGGCATTCGATGAAGAGATGAATGGCATGTGCCGCTATCGCTATCTCGGGGTTACTAAACCTAATAAAATATTTATTATTATAATTACGGCTATTTTGCCTGCTTAAGTTTAGGAGTTCCCCTGTTTAAATCTCATTGGCTATTTACTCATGGATTCTTAGGGCATTGTAGATGTAAATTTACTAAAAAGTATATGTAGCATAAGGAAGAGAAATTTACTCATACCTTTTTCTGAGTGTTGCGGCTTTTCTTCTTTCTGCGATGTCCAAAAACTACTGAGTGTGTGTGTGGGGGGGGGGTTAGGTAATTTGAAAGAATTAAATTAGAAAAACCCGGGTTTTTTTTCCAGTAATATATATATAAACATATATATTATATTACTATATTATATAGGGCGGGGGAAAAGGTGAAAGGGTTGATTTTTTATATAGGGAAGGGGGAAAAGGGGGTTGACGGGGTGCGGTCCGTTTCGACTAATTCTTGGTCGTCATCTGAACACATTGGGAAAGTGGATGCTATGTCAGGTCGGGTAGGTGCTTCTGTTTTTGAAGTGTTTGTGTTATCGCCTATTGGTCGGGGTTGTGACCTCATTTTATGTTGTGAAGCTTCCAAACCTCGGAGATTATGTAGGGCTGTGTAGGTTGATAGTGTTCGCGTCACATTTTATTGCTATTGTTTCCGATATTCTTAGCATTGTTTCATTGTCTTGTCTGTCTACTATGATGGCCTTGTCGTTCTGCGGGGTATGTTTTTTTGTTCAAGGGCGTGAACAGCTATTTCCGTTTTTCCTGTGCTTTGTATTCGATTTGTCTTTTTGATGTTACGTTTTTTAGTGTTTAAATGTTCTGGAATAGGGATGTTACAGTCACGGAAGTGTTCAGATGACGACCAAGAATTAGTCGAAACGGACCGCACCCCGTCAACCCCCTTTTCCCCCTTCCCTATATAAAAAATCAACCCTTTCACCTTTTCCCCCGCCCTATATAATATAGTAATATAATATATATGTTTATATATATAAAAAAAAAAAAAATCAGCTAACGCCTTTTTATTCCCGTATATACGGGAGTAGGCGAGGCCATTTAGCCCTATCTAACTTTTGGAGACTGAGTGGGCAGTTCAATCTCCACTGGTACCCAATCAGAGACAGATGGCCCAAGCCTATCACTAATTAAGCGGTACGCAGTGAAGAGAGACGGCTCAAATGTGCCGCCATCTCGTGGTGACTAACCCTAACACAATATATTTAATGTCTGAAATAATGTGGGTTCTACGGTCGATTTTCTTGAGTTTACAGGACGAAAAACCCGAGTTTCCGGGAGGAAAAACCTGCTTGCCCGTGCCAGAGATCGACTAACTCGGGAACCGGTCGAAAAAAGGCTTAGAAAAATTTCCTCTAGTCGCCGACTAGACTCGAAACCAAGACTTCCTTCGTGCGGCCTAGCGCGATGGTGTGCAAACGCCACATCCACTGAGCTACACAGGCTTCTATATATATTACTGGAAAAAAAACCCGGGTTTTTCTAATTTAATTCTTTCAAATTACCTAACCCCCCACACACACACACACTCAGTAGTTTTTGGACATCGCAGAAAGAAGAAAAGCCGTAACACCCAGAAAAAGGTATGTGTAAATTTCTCTTCCTTATGCTACATATACTTTTTGGTAAATTTACATCTACAATGCCCTAAGAATCCATGAGTAAATAGTCAATGACATTTAAACAGGGGCACTCCTAAACTGAAGCAGGCAAAATAGCCGTAATTATAATAGTTTATTAAGAGGAGTAACATTGGAGTTTTCCCAGAAATAATATACTAATAATATATTATTTTCTGATATAATAAGGGTTCTGCTGTAACTTTCTTGAGCTCACATGTCAAAAACGAGAGTTTCCAGGAATCAGAACTCATTTGCTTGTGCCAGCGATTGACTCTCTCGACATTAGGTTGAAGAAAGGCTTAAAAAATTTCCTTTACTCATACCTAGAACTTAAGTCCTTCTTTGGGTGGCCTAGAGAAGAGGATGCAAAGGTCTCTTCCACTGAGGTACACAGGTATTCAAACCTAAATTTAATTCAGAGTAATTGGATTAAAAATTAATAGAAAAAGAAAAAAAAACGAATAAACACATAAACCAAAGAACAGTCAAAGTTGAAAACCATGCAATAGAACAAGGTACCTTATATGTACATTTGTGCCAATTGTTATCCTTTGAGGGTTGCCAAAGAAAAATGATTGAACGAAGAATTCACCTTGAATGGATGGCTTATGGGAAAAGGAGAGACATATTCAGATAAAAGCTGAATTTTTTAACATGATTTGAAACTGGTGGACAGGATGTTTTGATGGATTTTTCAAGTCCATGTCCGAACATACAGAGAAGAAACATGGACTTGAAAAATCCATCAAAAAATCCTGTCCACCGGTTTTAAATCGTGTTAAAAAATTCCGCTTTTACATGCACAATATAAATAATAATAATAACAATAATAATAATAATAATAATAATAATGAGCTAACACCTTTTACTTCCTTATAGGTAGTAGGCGAGTCCTTTTAACCGTATCTAATCAGAGATAGTTAGCCCATGAATATCATTAGTTATAAGCTGTAGCAAATGAAGAGACGGGAAAACAAGTGTCACCTTCTTTTCATAACTAATTTTAACAGGGTATATTACTGTGTGAAATAATGTGGTTTCTTTGGTCGATTTTCTTGAGTTAACAGGACGAAAATCCCCAGTTTGGGGAGAAAAAACCCGGTTTCCCATGTTAGAGAACGACTAACTCGGGAACCAGTTGCATTTCCACCGCTCATCCATTCAGATAGTATCACTGTTCTAGCAACCTAAAGGAAAAGCCGACCTCCTAACATACCTCTCTTCGTGTAATTCTTGATAGACGACGAACTCAAATCATACCCACAACTGAGCACCCTATGCTTCCACGTGCCTTTCGGCAGGAAGCATTAAGAGTAATATTAATCAATCTGAACCCTACAAGGTAGTCTGGTTCCGATGGCGTCTCTCATGTTGTACTCAAATATTGTGCATCAGCGCTAGCGCCTGCCCTCTACTGTCACTTTAATTCTCTTTACTCAGCTGGCACTTATTCCTTCTCATGGAAACCTACATATATTCAGTCCATTCCATAAAAGCGAGATAAAAGTCTGCTGTCCAATTACTGACCAATAGCCAACACCTCCATCTTCTCCCAAAGAATATAGAATATTATCAATGGCGAACTTCTTCACTGTCCAGAAGCTCACAGTTAATAAATGATCATCAGTATGAATTCTGCTTATTCCAACCCACAGCTGATGTGTTAGCCTACATTCCTCACCACTCAACGCTTGCGACGACAAGGTTAGGAATTACGTATACTGTCTTCCTTTTCATTTACAAATGTTCCGATCGTGTTTGGCATCAAGGCCTGCTATGCAATCTGCCCTCACACTACTTGCCACCTTCTGTAATTACTGTTATAACGACCAAAGAGATAGCCAGCGTTCTGGTCGTTCACTGCATGTCATAGGGACTGCATTGAGCTTTGCCCTCAATGTAGGAGAGTGGTTCAGGGCTTCGTTTTCTCTCACCTATCCTCTTTCTCTTATACATAAATGACCCACTGGCAATCACTACACATCCTTTCCACAGCTTTGCCGACGATAGCACTCTCATTTATCTTACTCATTTGGAAAACCATATAGTTGTCAGGTATCCCTTCCATCAAGATCATTTTGCAGTCAATACTCTAAACAGTGATCTGCATACCATCCATCACTGGGGCCAGGATAATTTAGTAACGTCCAAATGCCATAAAAACATAGTCCTCTCTTTTCTTTCGCGAAAAGGATCTCGGCTCACATTTTTCTCATCCTCAGCAATACACATCACCAGATAGGTTGAAATCTCTCTCTCTCACTCTCTCTCTCTCTCTCTTTCTCCTTGGACTGAAATGATCTTCAAGCTGTCTTTGCAGAAACACATAACATCAATAGCTTCCTCAGCTTCTAGAAAACTAGGCATTATTTTTGGTTCAAGATGGTATGTCCACCCACCAACACTATACAAATCCGCCTATCTTTAGAATGTTGTTCATACATTTGGAGTGGTGCATGTAAAACCTTTTTAAAAATTTTTCATGCTGTCCAGAGGAAGGAAATTCGGCCCTTTATTGACCCTTCAGTAACAGGTTCTCTTCAACCTATATCTCACAGATGCAATGTTTCAGCTCTATTATGACTGTAATGAAGCTAAATCCATGGTCATTGCTCCAGTGAATTAGCAAATATCATTCCTCCACTTATTGTTAAGTCCATTAATACAAGAGCAGCAGCTGTTCAACCTTCCTTTACAGTACAAATGCATACTCATCATTCTTACTTTTCCTCTTCCTTATTTATTACCTCAACCTCTGTCATATGGAACAGTCTTCCCCGTGATGTTTCCCAACAAATTTACCTACAGCTCTTTAAGAAGAATATCAATAGTTAGAGACTCCATACCTCAGTCAGTATAGACTAGCTTCCTTGGTTGGGAAGACCTGGTTCGATATATAGATATATATATAAAAAATCAGCTAACGCCTTTTTATTCCCGTATACGGGGAGTAAGCGAGGCCATTTAGCCCTATGTAACTTATATATATATATATATATTCGAAAAAACTGATTATGACTAGAAACTGAAGCATTATTATAGGGAAGATGGTAATTTGATTTTTTTTTTTTTTTTTTGGATAAGAAGACAAGAGTATAGAGCCTGTGTAGCTCAGTGGATGTGGCGTTTGCACACCACGGTGCTTGGCCGCACGAAGGAAGACTTCGTTTCGAGTATAGTCGGCGGCTAGAGGAAATTTTTCTAAGTCTTTTTCGACCGGTTCCCGAGTTAGTCGATCTCTGGCACGGGCAAGCGGGTTTTTCTTCCCGGAAACTCGGGTTTTTCGTCCTGTAAACTCAAGAAAATCGACCGTAGAACCCACATTGTTTCAGACATTAAATATATTGTGTTAGGGTTAGGGACCACGAGATGGTGGCACATTTGAGCGGTCTCTCTTCACTGCGTACCCCTTAATTAGTGATAGCCTTGGGCCATCTATCTCTGATTGGGTACCAGTGGAGATTGAACTGCCCACTCAGTCTCCAAAAGTTAGATAGGGCTAATGGCCTCGCTTACTCCCGTATACGGGAATAAAAAAGGCGTTAGCTGATTTATTTTTTAGACAAGAGTATATTATGAGTAATATATATTTACATCATGGATAGTATTATGAATCAATCTGAAAACGTTGTCTAGAATCTATCCATGTACCTAATGGAAAGTAATATAATAATATCCAATAAAATTGCTTCCACTTGAGTAGGAATTACCATCTTAGAATTAACGAATGCAGTTCATTTTATGTACTGATATGGAAACATGGATGGAATATGCCAAACATTTCTCAAGATGGTGAAGATTAACAACTTGTTAATAACAAGAGAAAATAATGACTGCTAACAGGTTAACAATCACTTTAAGATTATAGACAGGAATCTTGGTCACTTCTACTGATAAGCCTAGTAAGAAATTAGCTGTATTCAATAACACACACACACACACACACACACACACACACACACACACACACACACACACACACACACACACACACACACACACACACACACACACACACACACACACACACACACACACACACACACACACACACACACATCGAATTTTCAGCATTAAATTTATTTAATTTGATCAAAAAAAAAAGACACACACACAAACATATATAGACTGTACACATAGACATTCAATTTTCAATAATAAATTTATTTAATTGGATCAAGAAATAAAAAATATATATATAATTCTAGGTGTGTGTGTTCGTGTTGTTATGGCGCATTATTTATTATTCAAAAAATTATCTTCTTAAATTCATTTTATATATTAAAGTATATATTAACCAATTGTTCGATGCTGTTGGCACACTCTCCCTCGATGAGTCTTTGGACTCCTGAGGTGTCAAATAATAATAATATTATTATTATTATTAAAGGAATTAAAAATTAAAGCTGTGTATATATTAAAGGAATCTAAATACAAGCAATTTCGTTTTTTTTGTGTGTGTGTGTGTGTGTGTGTGTTTAAGCATATATTTAATTTTGAGAACTCTAAACGTCCAGGTGGTGTATCTTAAAACATGTTGGTGCTTTATTGTCATTTTTGACTATATAGAGCTTGTGTTCGGCGTGTGAAGTTTTTATCCTTGGTGTCCTCCCCGCTCTTTCTCTTTTTTTTTGTGTTGTGATTAGGTACAAAAGTGTAACATTATGACTTATGCTCAAAAAATGTTGACAATAATTCGGAATATTCCTTATTCACAAAAGCTGCTTAAGGTTGTTAATTCCCTGTGGACCGAGAAGGGAATTTTTACGTTTTTTTTATCCTTTTCATGGGTGATGTATGCATGGGAAACTTATCTTTCGTACCGACAGGTAAGTAATTTTTATGTATATTTGATTTGCAATATTGGAAGTTTGTGAAATTGGGCATGATTGATAAAAATGGAACTGAGGAGGAGGATGTTATTGAGTTCGCAGTTTGGCAGCCGCCACTCATATACTCATATTTTAATAAGAAGAATGGATGCCAGTTCAGTTTTGGCACTATCCATGGAACTGCCAGTATCAAAAACCAGAGTTTGAAATAGAATATCTGAATATACAGTGTGTGTATATATATATGTTAAAGATACCAAGTTATTTTAAATATAAACCTGGTTTTATTTACTCCATTTCCCAAGTAAGCAAACAGACAAGTCGGTCAAGCTTGCGCCTGCAAGTGTTGCAAGTCTAGCTGATCCTGTACGTAGTGCAAGACCAAGGCAACTCGTGGTAAAGGTAGAATAAGCTCTGATCACCATTCTTAATATTTACCCTTAATACAAAGCACATCTCCTGGAGGAGATGTATGATGCTATGTATTAAAGGCAAGGGGCCACTACCCAGACCGGTTTCAACCTTTATTGAGGTCTCATCAGTGGGAGCCAGGCTAAGAAATACTAAGTTTTAAGTAATACAGAGCTTATAAATATTTTACCAACACAAGCTACCATAAGGTGCTTTGACCTTATTAAATAAAAATCTCAGGATGAGAGATAGATATAGAAAGTTTTTTTACCTTGTTTTTAATCAAACTTTTTTCTAGAAAATATTTTGATGATTATATATATATATATATATATATATATATATATATATATAAAATCATCAAAATGTTTTCTAACTGTATATATTAAAATCAAACCGCAATATAAAAAAAGCTAAAGAAAGATGACTACCTTTTTTTTTAATATCGTCTTACACATGAGAGCTGACAGTGATTGATGTGGGTGGTGAGGATTGAGAATGGAACTGACATATATTTTATTTTTCTTAAAAAAAAAAAGTGAAGGTTATTTGTTGAACACTTCATTAGGAAAGCTGTTCTAGAGAACAGAGGCAGATGGATCTGAGGTGGAGGATGTTTGTTGAGTTTGCGTTTGGATAGTAAAGGGAAGTTGGGCAGTTGCTAATCTTATTTTAATAAAAATGATGGATGCTAGTTCAGTTTGGCATTATCCATGGAACTGCTTGTATCAAAACCAGAGTTTGAAACAGTATCTCTGAGAGAGTGATTGAAATAAGTTAGCAAGAGAGGAATTATTAATAATTCAAATTGCCCTTCACTGGACAGTCTTGTGGATTTTTCGGTGCACCATCCCGAATATGTAAACACAATTTGATTAACAGTAGGTAGAATATTCCTATCCTGTTGAAGAATGGTATGAAGATGCCACATTGTTTATCTCAAAGCTTGGGATGTTTGCATGCTCTTTGGTGTGTCGTATGAGCAGGTGGAATGGAGTGCATTGTTTTCAGCAAAACTATTGATAGGATTACTGTTTAGTGAGAGAATCTCATTTACATATAGGTGAAAGAAGGTAAACAATAGAACAGAGCCTTAATACGTGCTTTTACATTTATGGTGAGTTTCAAATAGAGAAAAACGTTCATCATGATACTTGGTAATCGGCCAGAGAGAAAGCTTGCTAATCATTTAAAGGGTGAAAGGCATGCTGAAGGATGGAAGTTTACTGAACAGCCCTTGATGCTAAACTCAAATGCTTTGGAAATGTTGAGTAAGCAGCAGTGCAGTGCAGATTTCTGTAAACCTTCTTGGCATGCGGGATGATGGAGCTTGAGATATTCCATGGATCTCAAATGAGGAATCATTGCTAATGATGATCATTGATTATGTGGGGAGCCTCTAGGTAGTGAAGAAGGTGACTGTTGTTGATCTTGATTATTTTGTACAGGAATGAGAAAAGGCATTGATAGTTTCATGCCACTTTTTATCTGTCTCCCTTCCACTTTTTTTGGAATGAGTTGAATATAGACCTTCTTCTGTGTATTGGGATAAATGTCTGCTGAGTGCATAAGAGGTAGATATGATTGATGTCTGCTGAGTGCATAAGAGTGTAGAAACAATACAGGACAGGTGTTAGTTCTGAAGCTTAACCTTTGAGTATAACTGGGCAGAGGAAGTTATAAGGACCAGAAGACTTTTTAGTATATATGCTTTTCGATATTCTTGTGATGTCTTTTTGCTGAATGACCACAGAAGATGTGCTGCACTTTTAATACTAGGTAGGAGGTAATTGGCTTGGTGTCAGTGAAGGAGTTGAATAGGGAAAAAGTGATGCTAGGAAGTTACTCTTATGTTTAAGTGTTGTAGAAGGGAAAGCACAATTTGAGAAGTTGTGGCCTTTGCTGGGAACCAAAAGACAGGACTGTCATTTGGGCAAGAACTCAGTTTTCTGCTGTTGTTCCTTAAAGTCAGATTTAGATTTCTTGATGGGTTTGCTTTTTTTTGCATGTTTCAGTGTTAGTCTGATATGATATCGGAGATCTTTTCATAAGCCATCTATGGTGTGCTAAATTTTTCTTGATACATCTGTTGTTAAATCATGGCTTGAGAAGTGGGCAGGATTTTTGGAATGAATAGGGAATGAAAGCCTTACTTCCTTCCAATGAGAATTTCTTTATTCATTCAGAGCTGGTGTTTGTTTTTGCATTATTAGAAGCGGGAGGCTTTTGGTACTTCTTCCATTTTCTGTGTTCCTACTACTATTTCTGTTCTCCCCACTTGGCTACTTTCTAGTAACAAAGGACATGAGGTTTGTAGTGGCTGAGGTGAGCGTATTCTCTGGGTGTGAAAACTTGTACAAGATTATGGTCTGATTAAAGTTATGAAAGTCAGGAATACTTAACAGGTCATGGGCCTTTAAATATTGTGGCTTTTACTGAAAGGAGAGGATTTCTCTTCAGTATCTGTGGAAGGAGAACTGACTAAGAAAAAATGAAAAGTATCATTATTATCCAGGCCTCCATGGAGTCAAAAGGCTCATCGTGGGAGGTCGTTTTTAGGAAACACAAAGTTTATCATACCACTCCTTGAACTCATTGACCATTCTTGCTCTAACTATTCTTTTTTGCAATGCATTCCACAGTTCAACCACCCTCCACACAAATAAACCACTCCTCACCCTCTTGCTCACAGCTTCCTTTCAGAACTTCCAGGGATGGCCCCTTGTCATTGTATTGAGAGAATGAGGAGGGTTATCTGATAAGGTTGGTAGATGGATAATTTATGTTAAATCATTGCTTATAGCAAATACTTTCACATCTCTTCCACTGTGATCAGCAGGAAACTAGTTAGGGCTGTTGATATTGAGACCTAATGTGACAACTTATGTGGATAATTGGACCTAAGAAAGCCAAGCTTAAGGGAGAAGTTAAAGAGATTAGAGTGACTTTTAGAATTTGGAGAGTGGTAAATACCACAGACAAGCATCACTTAATATGGCAAGAAAACATTAAATCAGAGGATAAAAAACAGTTCTGAATTGGACATTCTCTGGCATGCAGACCGAGATCACATAAAGGTATCAGTGTAATTATTACGGCTAAAAAAAATCAATGATATCTTTTTATTCCCCAGAGTTCCTTTCTCATAAGTATAAAGCAGAAAGCAACAAATTCTGTTCTCAATTGGCCAAATATCATCTGGCCTTATTCGAAGCATCCATTAAAGATACCTTCCTGAAATGTGAGCACTTACTATAAGTTTTATTTGATGTGGAATATTAAAAGACGTACACAACTTTGGTTTCAGAGGAATCTCTCCCTTTTTACTTCTGCCCTTCGATTAGAAATGGCCTAAGTTCGATTCTCGTCATGATGGGAAGAATCTTTATATGGACTTTTTTAATTGAAGGCGAGTTAGCCGATCTCATATGGGGGTAGCAGGGTTTTTTCTCCCGGAAACTCGAGTTTTTCATCCGGCATACAGACAAATTGGCCCTTCAAAACACAAGCAATTTACAGACAAAAAATACAAACTGTGGTGGTCGTTGTGGGCAGTAGAATGCGTTGATGTAGGTGATTGGTAGTAGAGGTTCTGTGTAGTAGTGGAGACGGAGAGTTGTACAGTAGGTGTCCTCCCGCAATGAGTCTTTGGACTCCTTGGAGGTGTCACGAATAATAATTTTTGCAAGAACTTTTTATTCAACCAAATCTTTTAAATCTGAGTAGAAACCGCTCTATCCCAACTGTATACCCAAGAGTAGGGAATCTGCATGGTTTTGATTTTTTGTCATGCTTTTTTTACAGTCTAGGTTAACTCAATGACTGAACAACTTCCAACTGTGAGTAATGAATGTCCTCTGTATGACTTCCTTTGAGAGTTATAGAAAGACAGCTGCAGCAAGCAATCGACCATCTTTCAAAATGGAGACTTGTAGATGGAGAGATCAGGGTTACTTTCAGAATTTGGAGAGTGGTAAATACCACAGATAGGCATCACTGAATAGGGCAAGGAAACCTTAAACCAGAGGATAAAATACAGATCTAAATTGGACATTTTCTAGCATACAGATCGAGGTTTTATGCATCCCAATTCAGAAATCAGGCTAGGATAAATTAATTCCAGTTGCACTAGAAGCTAAGTTCTTGGGCTGATATTTAGCACAAACTTAGTTTTCTTTCTCATGTATGTCAGTTGCAAGATAAGTATGATAAAGTGATGAGCAACTTCCAACTGTAAGTGATGCTTATGTGGATGACTGTTCCATCTTCTATCATTTGTGTAATATGACAGCCATAGGAAGACAGCTGCAGCAAGCAGTTGACCATATTACAAAATGGACACTTGCCAACAGGTTCAGATTTTCTCAGCAGAAGACAATTGTATGCATTTTTGCTATGGTTGTACGCTTCAACCATATGTGTAGATTCAGTGGATCGTGGAACATATCCCAGTTCAACATCAGAGTTCAAATTTGGCACCATCAACATAAGAAGAATCTATTGAAAAGAAATGGAACTAGCAATAGAATTGGATAAGTACCAAATTGAAATAATACCTATTACTGAAACAAAAGGCAAAAACAGGTGAAATTATTCTAAACAAATATCAGATGTTATATTCTGGCTATATCAATCAAAGAAAAGGAGAATAAGGCTGAATGGCATGCAATATCAAGTAGAGTGATCTGGGCAAATATCAGAATAAGGAACTAGATAATGAGACTTATTTGGGCCTATATTCTCACAGAAGGTTCTAAGGAAGAATGGAAGAACATTTTGAGGCATTTTTTTAAAGATACCAAGTAATTTTAAACCTGGTTTTACTCCATTTTTTCCAAGTAAGCAAACAGACAAAATGTCAAGTTTGCGCCTGCAATATATGCAAGACTAGCTGATCCCACAGGTAGTGCAAGACCAAGGCAACTCGTGGTAGAAGTGGAGCAAGCTCTGATCACTAATCTTAATATTTACCCTTAATGCCAAAACACATCTCCAAGAAGGGGATGTATGATGTTTTGTATTAAAGGCAAGGGGCCACTACCCAGACCGGTTTCGACCTTTATTGAGGTCTCATCAGTGGGAGCCAGGCTAGAAATACCAAGATTTAGTAATGCAGAGCTTGTAAGTATTTTACCAAAACGAGTTACCATGTGTGTTTGCTTACTTGGAAAAAATGGAGTAAAACCAGGTTTAAAATTACTTGGTAGCTTTAACATAACTATACCCAAGTTAAAAATACTTTCTACATTTTGAGGCATTAGAAAAGGCAGCTGACAAAACGAAAAAGTTAGTCCTTGTTGGAGACCTAAACAGCAGCAGAGTAGGAAATTATTACTGGGCATGGAAATGTTTAGGGAGAATTTGGAGAAAAGAGCAAAGCTGATAATGGTAAATACCTGCAGAATTTCTATTCAGGACATGAACGAATTATTATTAACACCACGTTCCAACATAAAAATATGCACAAATTCACATGGAGAGAAAATGCAAGAAATAAAAGTCTTATTGGCTGTATTATTGTGGATAGCAATGTTTTCCCACCCATTCAGGATACAGGAGCATACAGAGAATTTGAAAGAGGAACTGATCACCAATTAGTTTAGAGCAAGATGAAATTTAATTTCTTATTGAAAAGATGAATGCGTCAAAGTTTTAAAAGGAATCACATTTGAACAGTTTTTGGAGGTGAACTTTATACTTATCTGCAAAGATCATTCAAGAAAAAATGGAAGAGTTTGAAAGCAAGAATCCTTGGAGATTCATTGACTTGAAGAAAACGTGGATTCAGACAAAGAAGCATGTGGTCCAGTTGTCTGCAAGCATGGAAAAATTAGAATGTTATGGTGGACTTAGGAAGTTAAAGTGGCAGTGAAGGAAAGAAGAAAGTGTATCTATTGATAGTTCCTGGCAAATAATTCTGCTTGTACTTTTAGAGAATACAGAGAAAAATGTAAGAAAATGAATATGAATGTTTCTATGGTTTAGCAGTTCTTCAGTTAATTTTTGGTACTGAGACCACATGTTTCTAATCATAACACTTATTAAAATAAACAATACAACCTAACAAGTTTTGTAAGTAGTCAGACTTTCATCATCAGAGATATATGAAAACTTATATAAAAAAAAAGACTAGAAAATAGTAATGTTATCAAGATTTCACAGTTAGTACAAACAAACAAATTGATCAGAAAAAAAAACATTTTATTAATTACTATGTATGCACTGGAACAATGTTAGTTGTTGTCACATTCTGTGACACTCACCCCATTCTCTGTGATTGGAACCCAAGGCTTGCTGCAGTAATGGTATAGCATGCAGGTTACCCTGTCATTCTACTCCTAAGCACAGTATTTGCCAGTCAGTGGACATCCATATATAGCTCTATGGTGGGTGGAGATCTCTGCAACTGAATTGTAAACCCCTTGGGCATGAAACCTTCATTCTCAAATATTTCAGGAGCCCTAACAAGATCCCAACCAAGTACTGATACCTAAGTACATCATTTGTAACAGAAGTAAGAAACAAAAGACTTCAGTATAAATGTACCAAAATTTTTCTGACATGAAATAGGTAAAAAGCCAATAGAGAAATTGTCACCTTTCTTTATTCAAAAGGATGAGGCGAATCCTGATCCATAGGGATGGTCATTTGGTTCCAACTAGGAACTTCATCCTTACTTTTACTACACCTAAGCTTCTGCCATCTGTAAAAGCAGGGCATCTGAACTATCCTGCTAGACTGTACATCCCTAATCCACTAAGATGCTTCAAGTGTCTGAAATATGGACATGCCCAAACAGCCTGTTGTGGCTCTACCATCTGTGTCTGATGTGATAGTAAAGAGCATGATAACAAATCTTGCTCTGTAAAGAAAGTTAAATGTGTCAACTGTCAGGGAGATCATCCAGCTTGCTTCCATGTATGTCAGAAGTGGAAAGATTAAAAAGAAATACAAAGATTGAAATAAAACAATGTCAGGATTCAGAAAAGAAGTGAGCCACATTCACACCTGTCCTGAGATCCTCTTATGCTGAGAAAGTGGCATCTAAGAAAATGTCAACAGCAACTCAAACTGGTATGTCTGTTCCATCTGATTATTTTACTGTACTTGAACTTTAATGATTGTCAGTGCTTCTCTGTTGAGTGCATCAATTGCATGACATAGTCTCACTCCAGAAACAACTTCAAAAATGGTTCCAACAGATAGAACCCTCTTGTCAAAAAAATTATGGCCAGGATATTAATTAAAGATAAACCAATAGACACCCCAACTGAAAAAATTGATACTTTGATATCCACTTAAAGTAAATTAAACTTACTAATTGATATCGACACATGAGATGATGTATTGAGTTTTTTCTCCCAGGGGAACAGATCTTTCCAAATCAATTAATATATATAAACCTGCTAAATGTAAGCTCTCAGCCTCCCAGAAATCAGATAGTTTATGAAGCCAAAGCAGTTGGAAAATTTTAACAATTGAACTGTTATGGGTTTTGCGTGAATGTTGATAAGATTTTGCTGCAAAAACAAGCCTTTCTGTTTCTGTCTGTAGGAAACATTTAAAACCTAGTGAGGACCCTACCTTAAGGAATTTTGCTGTTGTACAAGGACAGAACTGGAGATGGTACTGCTCATGGTGAAGTAGTTATCATATTAGGTAGTCATACTCCTTTCCATGTCCAACTTCGCTTATTTGTGGGATTTCTTATTACACCTAAGTTCAGTTTATTTACCATTGGGTTATGAGATAAATGAAATGGAATTTGATAATCTTATATTGTAACTGCCTGAGTCCAGTGACTTTAATAGGCACAACACTCTGTGGGGTAGTGCCAACACAAATGGACACTCCTATCATTGAGCAAGTTCCTTGACAATAATGACCTCTTCCTTTTGAATAATGTGCTTGATGCTTTTTCCATATGCCTACCCACTCATATTCTGCAATAGGTTTTACAGTCTGCTCCCATGTAATTTTTCCACTGTTCACGTGGAATGTCTAAAAGAACATATGGAAGCGATCATTTTCCTATTCTTTGCACAATGTCTTCATGGGAACCATACCCTCCTACACTGATCTCTATGTGGGAAATGGATCAGGCTGACTGCAATGTCTTTTATCATCTTGCCAAATTTAATGCTGATACAGTCAGTCGAACACCTTCCAGTGAATTAGTAAAGTATGTAACAGATTGTATTGTCCCTTCAAACTTAATTGCTTTTAAATGTGCTCAGACCACAGCATAATATGTGAGGCATCAATGAAAAACAATCTTGGATCTATTTTACTTCATCGATTACTCAAACAAACAGTGTGAAAATTGTATGGGATATAATCTGGAAAATGGGAGTTAGATACAGAACACACCTTTTGTCTACCTTAGACCATAAGGGATGTGCTGTTGCTGATCCCAAAACTACTGCAGACGCTCTGGGAGACAATTTTGCCAGAATCTCAGCAACAGCTTCATATCCTCCTGAATTTTTAATAATGAAAGAACTCCATGAAAAACAGTCTAAATTTTTCTACCAGTGGGCTCGACCAATACAATTAGCCATTTGTTAAGGAGGAATTAAAGCGCTTAATGTCTCACCCTAGTGCAGTAGGTCCTGATGATATCCATTATGAAATGATAAAACTTCTTCCTTCATCTCCTTTGGATTTCCTTTTTTTTTTTTATATCTGATCTGTACACGAAATGGCCACAAAACCTATGATACATTAATGCTATGTGCAAGAGGAATAGAAGAAAGGAGGAATCTGTTCACAGTCTATTCATCTTTTCTAATCTGTTCATCCTTATTTATAACAGAATACTTAGAGAAAGAGTTTATGGATTCTTGGAATAAGTCAGTTGTCATTGTTATCCCAAAACCAGGAAAGGATCCAACACAAGCAAACAGTTATCAACCTTTTTGCTCTGACCAGCTGCCTTTGTAAGATATTAGAGAAAATGGTTAATGCTAGACTTCTATTATTTTTGAAAGTAATCTTCTTTCATAGATATCATTTGACTTTGGACCATTTGGTCTGTTTAGAAACTTATGTAATAGATGCATTCCTGAAACATGAACATCTGGTTTGTTTTCTTTGGCACAGAAAAAGCTTTTGACGTAGCCTGGAGATGTGGCATATTAAAAGACATCTATAACTTGGGTTTCAGAGGACACCTTCCTGTATTTATTAAAAAATTTGCTTAGTTGAATTTTTCAAGTCAGAGTGGGAATGATGCTATCATGGCTATATCATCAAGAACAGGGTGTTCCCTAAGACTTTCATTGTGTGACACTTTTTTGCTGAATCACTAATGGTTTTGTTGGGAAGTGGAGGAATAATAGTGGCCAACAAGCAGAGCACTGTCCATGAAAGTTTCTGTAGGCAGAAACTGAATGTTTGAGAGAGAGAATTATTGAAGTATATATGTGATATAGAGATCATTGATTAGCCAGATTGCTTTGTTCTGAATAGAATCGAGCAATCTTAGAGAGGATTTTGGTCCACCACCACCACAAGTATGGAAGCAATATTCCATGGTTGGGAAGTTTTTTAAATAACGAAACCTGTGGTGCGATCATAATTAAAAGAAACACGTATTAACCACAGTGAAAATTATTTAATTGTAAATATTTCATCCTAAGTATCTTAGGACATCATCGGTACAGTAGTTTTAAACAATAATAGGAATAACATACAGTTAGGGCGCATGATTACAATAGAATCTCATTAAACGTGTTACAGTAGTACAAAATTTTGTACTACTGTAACACGTTATGCACGTTTAATGAGATTCTATTGTAATCATGCGCCCTAACTGTATGTTATTCCTATTATTGTTTAAAACTACTGTACCGATGATGTCCTAAGATACTTAGGATGAAATATTTACAATTAAATAATTTTCACTGTGGTTAATACGCGTGTTTCTTTTAATTATGGTTGGGAAGATTTGAGATTTGTATAGAGTTAGAAGCTGTGAAGTAGTGTCTTGTGCAAAAAAAAAAAAAAAAAGTACAAGTTTTTGGCAGCTTCAGAAGCTATAGCTGAAATATGTTTATACCAGGAAAGATCAAAGGTATAGTTCAGTCCAAGAAGGGAAATCCAATTGTTTGGATATTTCAGTATTATTGAAGGTAAGGGGAGGGGTGCAAGCTCTTTCTTGCAAGAGATCATACAGGACTGAGTTTTGGTGGCATTAAAGTGTACAAGTTAGTCCCATTGGGATATAGATAGGAGATTAGAGTTCAGGCCATTGGTCGTGGTGGTGGATCTCGAGGATTCTAATATTTGAGCACTGCAAGAACAAGATTTGTAAAATGAAAAAGAGGACTCTAGTGTACTCAGCAAAACTGGATAAAATTGGAACTCTGTGAGATCAGATCAGATCATTTATATGCACGAGGAAGAGTGGATGAAAGAACAGAACCTTGAGTGAGGAAATCTGATGAGAGAAACCTTGCACCATGACATAGTGAGTGACCAGTGAAAATTGTTGATCTGGTTGCAGAGTGTGGAAAGCAGACCATAATATGGCAGTTTTCTGAGTAGGCCTATCCACATTGGGATTAAGGGAAATGAGATTGCAGATGCAGCTGCTAGATCAGCTCACTTTTTTCATGTACTGTTTAACAGTTCCCTTACAGCAGGCATGTAAAACTCGTTTACCTCCAAGAGCCAAATTAAGAATTATACATCAAGTCACAGGCTGCAACAGAAAAGAAATCTTGAAATAAAGAGGAAACAGATTTTTTAATATTAACATTAGAGTATATAAGTACAAAATACAACCATGCTACAAAAACAAAATCTTCAAAATTTGGTTGAATTTGTTGAGCTGTAGTTATTTTCAATATTGCTTGCACATGCTGGTCTGTTAATCTTGATCTTTCTGCAATTTTATTATTCTTTAAAATTGAAAATAGTTGTTCGCATAAATATGTGCTACCGAACATAGATAAAATATGCCTAATTACACAACGCACAACGGGGTATCGATCGACTGTTAAATAATTATAGAACTTTAGAATTCCAACATCTATATATTTTTGTTTCAATACGGAATCACACTGAATTTTGATTAATTCCAACTGTAAATTGTCATCAACAGTTTGAACACCAATCGATAGAGGAGAAGTAAATAGGTGAAACTGATTTTCATATTTCTTAATCTAAAATTCTTCTTTCGAATTCATTTTCTAATAAATTAATTTGATTGGCATATTCTGAAAATTTCAATTTCGGTGATTTTTGTAATAATGATTGACAATATTCAAAATGGGATGAATTTGTTTTTGCCAAAGTAATAATTTCTGTTTGAAAATGTTAATATTGTCAAATAACATGGTATAACTACTCGATCTTTGCCTTGTAGCTTAAGATTAAGTTGACTTGTAATGTCCACTGAAAAAGCCAGGTCCTTTATCCATTGATCATTTTTTAATATTTCACATTCATAATTTTTTGATATTCTAAAAAAATGATAATTTCGTCCAGCAATTCGAAGAATCGCTTTAAAACTTTGACTCGAAAGCCATCTAATTTCTGTATAATAAAGTAGATAGCTATATTCACTTTCTATATCTTCTAGAATGTTACTAGATTGGCAATGATTAAACCCATGTGCACGAATATAATTAACAATTTTACTGACATGTTTAGGAAATGTTCAATATTTAAAACTTTGGAGCATAATGTTTGCTGATGAATAATGCAATGAAAATGTTGAAAATTATTATTACCTTGTTCTTTGCATTTTTCTTTTAAATTTGTAACAACTCCTTTAATAACACCAGTCATGGCAGGAGCACCATCAGTTGCAAGACAAACTAGCTTTTTAATGGTAAATTGTATTCATTCAAAACTTCCATAAGGGCATCAAAAATATCAACTCCAGTGGTTGTGCATAAGAATAATTTCTAGAAGTTCTTCACTTACTTTTAAATTCATATCACATCCACGAATGAAAACAGCCAGCTGAGCATACATCTCATACATCTCATACATCCCGTACATCTGTACTTATGTCAATTGCCAAAGGGAATCACCTTTTTTAAAAATTACTCTGGATTTAGAGAAAGATGTTGAAAATTTATTTATCACTAGGTTAGACTATAATAGATTTAGTTTAATCCTTTATCCCAGTGAGAGCAAACAAAGTTTGCACCTGAAAATATCTTCAGGACTAAATATAGTGTTGTACTATCTTATCCAGTAAGTAGTGCAACACCAAGGCAACTCGTGGCAAAGGTGGAGCAAGCTACCAGGCTCTTCTAACCCAGTATCTCCCATAATGCAAAACACATTTCCTATGTGGATATGTATACTGTTATGCATTAAAGGGATTGGCCATCTACCCAGACTAGTTTCGACCTTTATTGAGGTCTCTTCAGTGGGAGCCAGGCCCAGAGCTGGAGATACCAGGCAGAAGCAGTAGCAAGTCATCTGTGCCTATGGGAGTTGCCAAAAGGTTTATCACCTTTTTTAAAAATTACTCTGGATTTAGAGAAAGATGTTGAAAATGTTATCTCCTGGTATCTCCAGCTCTGGGCCTGGCTCCCACTGAAGAGACCTCAATAAAGGTCGAAACTAGTCTGGGTAGATGGCCAATCCCTTTAATGCATAACAGTATACATATCCACATAGGAAATGTGTTTTGCATTATGGGAGATACTGGGTTAGAAGAGCCTGGTAGCTTGCTCCACCTTTGCCACGAGTTGCCTTGGTGTTGCACTACTTACTGGATAAGATAGTACAACACTATATTTAGTCCTGAAGATATTTTCAGGCGCAAACTTTGTTTGCTCTCACTGGGATAAAGGATTAAACTAAATCTATTATAGTCTAACCTAGTGATAAATAAATTTTCAACATCTTTCTCTAAATCCAGAGTAATTTTTAAAAAAGGTGATAAACCTTTTGGCAACTCCCATAGGCACAGATGACTTGCTTGCAATTGAATGTAATAATAAATAACTGGTTTTTACCATAGCTCTGTTATCTTCAATAGGTTTGGTAAATTAGCTTTGTTGATTTTGAAGTGTCAACTTTAATTCTGACAATTTATCTTCACGAAATTTCGCAACATATTTGTCATAGTTTTCTTTGAATTGTATCGTAATGCCTTTTAATATTATATTCTTTGCAAACTGCAATAGTTTCTACATATCAGGCATAAATTTTTTTTTCCCTTGAATACAAAAATATTGTAACTCCCATTTTTCTTGAAAACTATGATGTTCTTCAATTAATTGTTTTTTAGTCATACTGGTTGAAGGTTTCGACATTATTTTTATAAATTCTTTATTAATTATAAAGAAAACACTACACTTTCTTATGACTTGAAAATTGCTAACAGCTAGCCTTAGATTGCTGTGGTCAGTGGATGTAGCCGCATACATACTTGGTTGTTAAAATTCGATATTTATGCAGCGGTGTAACAAGATTTTTTGAAATGACAAATAGAACATTATTTCCTTTAGAAATTGCAGAGTAGTTTGATGTATAAAATAATCTTAAGTGGAAATGTTAATTTTTTAGATATGTTTATTTAATTCGGTGTTGTCAAAAGTTAAATAACCATGTTGGTTACAAAGTTTAGTGGGCTGCATGTTACTTGTCGGCGGGCCTCATGCAGCCTGTGCTGCGTGTTTGACATGCCTGCCTTACAGACTATGGACATTTTATGAGATCAAAGCTAATTTCCCAGTGACAGTCATCATGGCAGGAAGCACTGAGAAATTGCATGGCATTGACTAAAAATTAAGGATTGGCAGTGTAGTCCATATAGAAACAGAAGAGAGGAAGTTGTTTTGCTAGACCCACATAGGTCGTAGTAATCGTGCACATTATCTTCTGGGGGCTGATACCCACCTATGTGCAAAAAATGCAATACACATCCTACCATTTTTCATATTCTGGTGGAGTGTCAGCACTTCATATGTGAGAGGAATGAAATTTTTACTTATCTAGCTACGCTCTGACAGATGCTATCAGACTCGGAAAAATTGCACGATGTTTAACTTTTTATGAAGAATTAATTTATACAAACACATTTAATTATAAACTTTATATGTAGATACTACATTGCTTAACTTAATTTTTTGTACATACTTAATATTTACTAAATTATCCCTTTATGAAACTATTAACACTGTGTACTGCTGTAACTATCACTATAGCACAATATGATCTTTTCTGTTCTTGTATCAATAAAACTTATATAAAATCAACCAGCCAACCTATTATGTGCAAGTTATGTAGTACTAGACTAACCATTATTCACATTTTAATCAATGTCCTCATTTCTTCCATGTACACAGTCAATTTTGGTCATATTCATAATCTGTCAATCTTATATACTGTGAGATTTTATCAGATTCATTGTTTCATTTTAAAATTTTAGAGAACATCAATATTTATCACTATATATATATATATATATATATATATATATATTTTTTTTTTATCTGATCCATACATGAATGGCCACAAGACCTATAACACATTAGTGCCATGTGTGGGCAAGAGGAATAAAAGAGAGGAGGAATCTGTTCACATTTGCTTGAACATTTGAGGGTTGTTATCTTTGAGGAACACAGAGTAGAGGAGGAAGTGAAGTTGGTTCATTGAGTTTCAAGATGGACTGTAAAGAGCTGGTGATTATCAGTGGCTTTAGATTTAATGATTTTGAAGGAAAGTGGAGGTGTAATAGTGGCCAATTCAGCAGAGCACTGTCCATGAAAGTATCTGTAGAAAAGACACAAGGCAGAGAATTGAACACATTTGAGAGAGGGATTGCAGTTGGTATGTGAGAGAGGATCAGCTGGATTGCCCTCTTCTGGATAGAATCTAGCAGTCTTAGAGAGGATATGGTGCTCTGCCAAAAACATGGGAGCAATATTCTATGGCTAGGCAGGTTTGAGCTTTGTATAGAGTTAGAAGCTGTGAAGGTGTAAAGTAGTGTCTTGTGTGAAAAAGTACAATTTTTTAGCAGTTGAAATGTGGTTGTGCCAGGAAGGATTGGAGGTTCAGGTCAGTCTGAGTAGAGAAATTTATTGTGTTTGAATATCCCAATATTATTGAAGATAAGGGGGGAGGAATGCGAGTTCTTTCTTGCAGGAGATCAGACAGGACCGAGTTTTGTGGCATTGAAGTTTATAAGGTTGTCCTCGTCTCACTGGGATATAGCTAGATCTGAGTTCAGGTCACTGGTCATGGTAGATCTTGTGGATTCTAATATTTGAGTACTACAAGATTTGTCAAATGAAAGGGAGGAATAGAGGGGATCGGCAAGTTATGGGTAGACAAGCTATTGAAAGTCTGAGAGAGTAGGTCATTTATACACATGAGGAAGAGAGTGGATGAAAGAACAGAATCTTGGGTACTCCTGCGTTGGTGGGGAAATCTGAGTAAACCGTCCACCATGACACATAGTGAGTGACCAGTGAGAAAGTTAACGATCCAGTTGCAGAGTGAGGAAGGTAGACCATAGCATGGCAGTTTATTAAATAGGCCTCTGTGCCAAACCTGATCAAATGCCTTTTGAGATGTCGAGGGCAACCACGTGAATTTCTCCATTCCAAAGGTGAAATCAAGAATATCAGCTGTAGATTGTGAGCAGCGGAATTTTTACTGCTAGTCACGGATCAGTTGGTTGTTGAAGATTTTTCCATAATTTTAGAGAGAACAGAAGTGAGAGCAATTGGATGATAATTTGTTGGTTGACTTTTATGACCTTTCTTTGGGATGGGCTGGATGTGGACCTGCTTCCATCTAGGATAGATAGTAGGAAAATTGATGATCTGAGATAGGTCATTGCTGTTAGCAAACACCTCGGCATCCTTGCATGCTTGGTCAGTGATACTGGAGAATGGGGGGGGGGGGGGGCAATGTGAGTTGCGGACATTGAAGTCCCCAAGAAGGATGACCTAACTATTAGGGTATTTCGACTGCAGTAAGTCAAGCTTTAGAGAGATAACTGAAGAGATTAAGATTGATAGTTTGGAGAGCATAGGTTGGTTTGGTAGAGAAAAAGCAGATCAAACAGTGGGGATTCAAGGATATCCAGTCTATGGCATGGTATGTCGGTTGTGATGAATGTGCATTTGCAGCCCTTTTTGGCAGAAAGAACTGTGTAATGTGTAGTTTGGAGTGACTGTTGAGGTTGCCATTTGGGGATTTTGATAGGAATAGTACTTCTGGTTTAGAAGTACTATTAGAGGTGCTCATCGTTTATATTACTGTATGGGGGTGTATATGGTGTGGGAGGGATAACACCTGTCTATCTGGGATGACCGCATTGTAGGATGGTTAAGGAAGATTGGCTTTCACCTAGCAGCCAGCTCTCATTTATGGCTATTTGAAGCTACCAACAAGGTAGTGGCCACACCATGGTCAATTATGTCAACCCACAGGCAAAACTAAGTGAGAGTAGCCAGATATGGCAAATCAACTTCCATGGTTGTGGGCAGTGGTGTACACCATTATTGATCTCAAGGCTGAAGATAAATGACATTAGCAAGGTTCAAGACTGGATACCTGGGAGCATGGATAGAACTTCCTTAATGGCCCTAGTACTGCCGTGCAGAAAGCAAGAGGGGAATACTACTATATTCAACCCTCCCCAGACCAACCACCATGGTAAACACAACAAAAACAATGGCCTTGAGTTCCCGGTGTCCCTTAATTTGGATAGGAATGCTAAGATTCTCTGGCAAACCAATCAAAATAGGAACACTGGGAAATATTTTTGAAGAAATGAGAAGACTAAAAATACAAATCTTAGGCCTGAGTGGAATAAGATGACCAGGCTCAGGTAAATGCTGCTCCAATGATATGGCCTATATTATTCTGGAGGCAGTAATAATACTCACTAATGTGAGTAGGAATATTAATAAGTAAAGAAACATCCAAAAGTGTACTCAACTTCTCCATTCTGCAATAGGTTAATGCTCTTGCAACTCAAGGGCCAATCAACATCAATGTTATACAAGTATACGCACCGACAGCAGACGATAATAATACAGAAATTGACCCTTCCTAATCTCGACTGAAAGAACTTTTCAAAATGACAAAGAAACATGATATCAACATCATCATGGGAGACTATAATGCAAAAGTAGGGAAAGGAGCATCTGTAGTTATACTAGGACAGTTTGGACTTGGGATAAGAAATGATAGAGGAAATCACTTAATGCAATTTTGTCAAGAAGACCTAATAATTACAAATATGTGGTTTGAGCTTCCAAACAGAAGACTACATATGGAAATCACCACAACACAATAGCAACAGTATAGTCAGAAACCAAATTGATTACATTTTAATCAATGTTGTAGAAGTAGTGTAAGGAGTGTAAAGACCTCTCCTAGTGCTGACATTGGTTCAGACCATGATTCACTAGTAGCAGAACTCAAATGGAGACTAAAGGAATTCCAGAAAACAAAAGAAAAAACTAAATTTAAAAAACTTGCATTCAAAAATAGAAAACAAACTTAAATTTGAACTTAATAGAAAAATTACTTGAAACTCCAATGATGAAGAAAGAAAAGGAAGAAATTAAAAGAATTATTATTAAAAATAAGTACAGAAATACTGAGTTATAGTACATCTCACAAATAGAAGGATTGGATGACTGCTGAGATCCTATCCCTTATAGACCTGTGCAGACTTCATAAAGATACTACAAAATATAGATACAGGTCAAGATGAAATCTAAAATAAGCCAAAGAAAATTGGATGAAAGAAAAAATGTAATGAAATTGAGGATCTACAAAAAACATGACTTCAATCTTCACAAAAAAATTAAGAATTCTTGGAATTGAAGAAAAAATGTCATCCTATACTACTTAGGACTAATGAAGGAGTGATAATCCTAGAAACATCTAACAAAGAACAATTTTGGACTGAATACATTATGGCACTACTTTCTGATAATAGACAAGACTTACCAAATTATTATTATTATTATTACGTAATACCTCCAGGGAGTGCAATGACTCATCGAGGGAGGGCACTCTACAACTCTGTCTCACTGTTCAATCCACCAACTACCATCATCTACACCAGCACCATCTACTGCTCACCATCATCACTAGTATTTCACAGTCACAAACATCCATGCCCATGGTGGGATTCAAACCCGCTGCCTTTTGACTGGAAAGCAGATATGCTGACCACTCTGCCAACCAGGCCAATTCAGGGAATATATTCACAGGTCCACCTATCTTGAAGTCTGAAGTAGAGATGATGAAATTATCAAGGAACGGTAAAGCGTGTGGACTCGATGAACTACCACAGCAATTATTAAACTAATCAATGACAGTAATATTGATAAAATTATTTATCAGTATCATAAAATTATTTATGATACTGGTAAATTACCCTCTGACTGAATGAACTCAGTCTTCATTTCATTGCCTAAAATGGCTAATACAAAAACTTTTGATGATTTTAGATTGATTAGCCTATTGAGCCCTCAAATTATTCATAACAGAGTATACCAATAATGTGATGATTGCATTAGTGAAACTAAGTTTGGTTTCAGAAATGGTCTAGGAACAGGAGAGAAGCACTTTAATGCTCACGTATCTCAGCACAAAGATGCAGAGAACAAACTGACATTTATATTTGTTTTATTGATTTCAAAAAGGCTTTTGATAAGGTCCAGCATAATAAAATTCATAAACATCTTAGAACAACTAGGCCCAGATGATTTTTACTTATTTATATGGGACCCCCCCCAATCTCTTTGGGGAAGGGCGTGTTGTCCTCCTAATGAGGGATTAGGTATATATATTTTGACTGTAAATCCATGTGTGTTCATGGGGCCAGTTTGCCTGTTCTTAGGGACGAAAAACCTGAGTTTCTGGGTGAAAAAACCCTATACCTCCTTATGAGACCAGCTAACTCACCTTTAGTCAAAAGAGACCAGATAAAGGTTCCTCAAGTCACAGATGGGAATCGAGCCCAAGTCTTTCTACCCAAAGGGCTTCATATATGCTGACTAAGCTACGGAGGCTCTGGCCTAAATAAGGATGCTAGAATCATTAACGCATATCTACTCAGAAGTCTTATTTCTCAAGGCCTTAGAAAGAAGAAAGGAAGGAATAATCATAAACAGCCAATTAATAAATAACTTATGCTATGCAGATGATACTGCTTTAATTACAACAAATATTCAAGATCTCTAACTACTACTACTAGAATGTGTCAACAAAGAAAGCACAGAAATTGGCCTAAAAAATTAACACACACAAAAAAAAAACTTATGATAATAAGCAACAACCCTTCGATAACAGCTGACTTAATTCTTAATGGAAATAAAAATGAACAAGTGAACAAATTCAAATACTGGGATCCTAGCTAAATGAAAGTTCGGACTGAAATGGAGATAAGATCAAGAATTGAAATTGCAAGACAGTCCTTTATCAACATGAAACCCATTTTATGTAACAATTTAAACTTTGAAATTCAAGTATGAATGATTAAGAGATGGTCGAGTTTACTATATGGAGTTGAAACATAGATGTTAAAGGCAAATACAATTAAAAAAAAAACTTGGAAGCCTTTGAAATGTGGATATTTAGGTTGTCAAGATCCCATGGACAGAAAAGGTAAAGAATGAAAAGGTACTGAGAAGAATGAATAAAAATAGAGAATTAATCAATATTATGAAAAGAAAAACTGCCTACTTAGGACATCTAATGAGGAAACCATAAATAAAACATTCTCCAGCTAATACTAGAAGATAGGTTCTTCTAGTATTACATCTTACAGGTTCTTTCTTACTATCGATTGTAAAGAAAGAACCTGTGAGAAGAAAAATATCATGGCTAGACAATATTAAAAAAACTGGACTAAACTGAACACAAAGCTCTTCATCAGAGCCACTGAAGACAGAAGTAAATTTGCAAAGGTGATCGCTGAACTCAGAGCCTGTGTAGCTCAGTGGATGTGGCGTTTGCACACCACCGCGCTTGGCCGCACGAAGGAAGATTTGGTTTCGAGTCTAGTCGGCGACTAGAGGAAATTTTTCTAAGCCTTTTTTCGACCGGTTCCCGAGTTAGTCAATCTCTGGCACGGGCAAGCAGGTTTTTCCTCCCGGAAACTCTGGGTTTTTCGTCCTGTAAACTCAAGAAAATCGACCCTAGAACCCACATTATTAAATATATTGTGTTAGGGTTAGGGACCACGAGATGGCGGCACATTTGAGCCGTCTCTCTTCACTGCGTACCGCTTAATTAGTGATAGCTTTGGGCCATCTGTCTCTGATTGGGTACCAGTGGAGATTGAACTGCCCACTCAGTCTCCAAAAGTTCGATAGGGCTAAATGGCCTCGCTTACTCCCGTATACGGGAATAAAATTATTTTTTTATTTTTTATTTTTTTATCGCTGAACTCCATTAGGAAATAACACTTAAAATTGCTGTATATTATTATGCGAGACCTTCAGGGAGTTCAAGGACTCATCACAGGAGGACACTCTACTTTGCTTCTAGTAGCAAGGCTTATACGTTGGTCAGACATAACTGGTAATTAGTTTATGGAATTAACAACGCATATAAAGTATATTAATTAAAGGTAACTTTAATGAATAACTTCTATATTTCGGCAACGTCACATTGCCATCTTCAGGAACATAAAGATATGGTATGTGCACGCAGGCACTAACACAAAGCAAATGAGGAAGAAAGCAAGAAACTAATATTGTTCCTAAAGTCCTAATGGTTCCCTCTAGTGCACTAATTTGGTATAGTCTTGGCAGTTGGGCTGAAGTTCTTATAATGTAAGTCTCCCAAATTTGGGGTAGTTTCATGCACCCAAATTTGTTGAGGTTAGGAACGTTTTTTAGAGCTGCTGAAGATTCTTTGAATAATCTTTCGTATTTAAACTTGCTGCGATGAATTATTTTTGTTTTCTTCCAACGAATTTTATGGTGGGTATCTAAGGCATGGTCTGCCAGCCCAGAGCGGCTGTACTGGTGAAACTGGATGTAGTCTTGGTGTTCTGAAATCCTGATATTTGTTGTTCTGCCTGTTTGGCCAAAGTAGGACAATTTGCAACTGCAAGGGACCTGGTATACACCAGGTAGGTTTAGGGGAAGTGGTTGGTCTTTGGTAGAGCGGATAAGGGATGCCAACTTTTTATATGGTCTGTAACAGGAAGTAAGGTCATATTTTTTTGAGGATATTGGTTATTTTCTCAGAGGTGCCCTGGATGTAGGGGATGGTGATAGACTTGGTGTAATCTTTATTGTGGAGGGGGGGGGGGGATTGTGGTTTACTGGTTTTAGTATTTTTTGGATTTTTTTGGGGTTATAGCCATTGGCTTAGAAAGTGTTGAGGATGTGGTTTAGTTCAGTAGTTAGGGCCTTGTCATCTGAGCAGATTAATTTTGCCCTGTTATATAGTGTTTTTATAACCCCATATTGTTGTGGGGGGGGGGTAACTGCTGGTGAATGTATCTGCCAGTATGGGTGGGTTTTTCTGTGAACAGAGAAAACCAAAGATCCATCAAGCTGGCGGGTGATTAAAGTGTCTAGGGAGGGTTTGTTTTCCTCTTTTTCTAAGGTGAACTGGACTCTGGGGTGTTGGTTGTTTAAGTGTGTTAGGAAGGAATGGAGTGTGTCTGAGCCATGTGGCCAAATAGCAAAAACATCATCCACATAACGAAGCCAAATAGTGGGTTTTTGTGGGGCAGAGTTTAAGGCTTTCTCTTCAAATGTCTCCATAAAGAAATTGGCCAAGGGTGGGGAAAGTGGTGAACCCATGGCTGTCCCCTCTATCTGTTTGTAGAACTTTCCTTGCCAAACGAAATAGCCTGAGTTCATTGTGAACTGAAATAGGGCTGAGATATCGGGAGGAAACTTGGCTTGGATGAGCTCTAGGGTTTCTTTGAGTGGGACATTAGTGAATAGGGAGGAGACGTCAAAACTGACCATTATGTCAGTGTGTTGGAGTGTGAGGTTTTTTTATACTGGCTTTAAAGTGGGCTGAGTTTTTTATGTGTGATGGTGTGTTGCCAGTGTAGTGTGTGAGCATTTTGGCTAAATGTTTGGCTAATTTATATGTGGGGGAATCAATGCCATCCACTATGAGACGCAATGGCACATTTTGTTTATGTATTTTTGGGAGTCCATGTAATCGGGGAGGTCTAGAGTTATAAGGTTTTAGTTTGTTGGCGACTTCCACAGGCCAAGAAGTGACATTCTTAATGAGTCTGTGGAGAGTTCTAATCTGAGAGCTGGTCGGATTATATTCAATGGGGAGGTAAGTCATACGGTCTAGTACTAAAGCAGTTAGCTTACCTTTGTAGTCTTTTTGATTGAGCACCACAATGGCGTTTCCCTTATCTGCCTTGGTGATTACTATTTTTTTGTTGTTTTTCAATTCTTGTAGGGCTGCATATTCGTTTTTAGATAAGTTGGTTTTTGGAGGTTTGGCTTTAGTGAGAACACTGACTACATCCAGTCTAACATTGTTGGCGATATGGTTAGGCAGGTTGCGAATCCCACGTTCTATCTGGATCATGATTTCTTCGGCAGGTATTCTTTTTGGAGCTAGGGCGAAATTGTGACCACGTGAAAGTGCGGTGAGTGCTTCAGGCTTTAAAACTGCCGACGAGAGGTTGAACTACAGTGTTGAGGGGTGGCTGTGGTAAGGAAGTAGAATTCTTTGTCAGGTTTTCGTATTTTTTCAAGTGAGTATTTTTTCGAATTCTTTTTTCTTCTGTTTCTTTTGCTTTCTGCTTTCTTCCTCATTTGCTTTGTGTTAGTGCCTGCGTACACACCATATCTTTATGTTCCTGAAGATGGCAATGTGACGTTGCCGAAATATAGAAGTTATTCATTAAAGTTACTTTTAATTAATATACTTTATATGCGTTGTTAATTCCGTAAACTAATTACCAGTTAACTCTACTTTGCTAAATACATCTGACCCTCTCCAATACTACGTAATTCTCCTAGTATGACACTACTACCATCAACGGCATCTACCATCCAGCATCGCCAACAGTATTTTTTGTCTGTAAATTGCATGTGTTCTGAAGGCTGATTTGTCTGTAGGCGGGATGAAAAACTTCAGTTTCTGGGACAAAAATTCCTGCTACCTCCATATGAGATCGGCTAACTCACCTTCAATTGAAAAAAAGCCAATATAAGAATTCCCTTCATCACACGAGAATCAAACCAAGGTCTTTTCCAATTGAAGGACACGATGTTCCTCTGTTCTTCCAATTTACTATAGAAGCACCTAATATTAGATCATGTACATATTGTGTATATTTTTATTTATAGAACATAATTATTGCATATATGCTATTGATACTTGGTTGTTTTTATCTGTTTTTAATGCCCTTCTTTACACTTGCTTTTTTATACTCTTTTTCTATATTTGCCTATGCTGTTGCTTTATTTATTAAGTAATTATTATCTTGCATACTGCTGTGAACTGTATTGGCACAGTATGTCATTAGCTATCCTTGTTTCACTAAACCCTTAACCAAACTAAATTCAGGTGAGTAGCCAGTCCCATATCAAGGTGGTTGGTTTTTCATCCCATAAAGACAAAATGGCCAGAAAAAATTTAACAGACATAACCACAACTGATTCACTATAGTAACTCTCCCACAGTTTGTTTCACTTCTGTCTTTCTCGTACTGATATGCATAGACATGTCATTCCTACATTTTCTGTTGGACCTGTTAGAACACGAGCAGGAATGATAGATAACATCTCCTTTACAGTTCAAATTAACCAAACCTGCTTCTCTTCTTCCTCTTCTGTTTCATTTGCTGTGCTCTCTCTGGAACAGCCATCTTCATGAAGTGTTACTCAAAACCATGACTTCCAGCTTTTCAAGAAAAATATCAATATGTTCCTTCTTTCCCAGTTCTTGATTATGCCCTACACGTCACGAATATTATTTTGTAACCTCCATGGAGTCAGACTTATTGTGGGAGGTTCACTCAACGAACATGTTTATCATAATGATATTTTGAAGTTATTTACTCTACCTGCATTCACAATGGACTCTGGTAATGCATTCCACTCACTAATGACTGACTCTCCATGCAAAAAATCTTCTCCTCACACCCTTCTTCACTACATCTTTTTACAGCTTCCATGGATGACCCCTTGTTCTTTCCATCTTAACATTCATTCTTTTTATAATTCCTTCTGTATTTATTCTTTCTGTATAACTCCTTTAGTGTTTCCACTAAAGATTGGTGGAAAGGAGGTGGTGGACCCTCTAGTGTTTCTACATCAAAATGAAAACCAAGTTACCAAATCTGAGCACAATAGTCCATATGTAGTCTGACCAATGCCTTATATAGACATCAGCACCTTCTTATTCCTACCTGTCAGTACGTGGCATTGCTTGCCCATATTTACAATGGGACATTCAGTAGATCATCAACACTGATTTCCATTGTAAATATGGGCAAAAAAAATATGAATTATTTATAGAAAATTATATATTAAAAACTTGTCTATATTGGTGTCCTAAACTCGTCAATTCACACTTCATACATGTAAAAGAGATGAAATTCAGAAAACAAAAACACAACTCATGACAAACAACAATGTTCAGTTGGATTGGTTGACACAAACCAATCGCAGCCACTGACTTCTGGGTGCTATTGTTTCAGTGCCTTGCCTCACCTACTGGGTGGCTTAAAACTACTAGAATGCTAAGAATTTGACCCACTGCACCATCTGTATGTCTGTTCAAAGTGCTGAAAGGTGTTCGTATTTGTGACCACACACCTGGGCTATTAATGCGAAAGTGGTGCACTTTTTGCACATCAAAAAGTGTCCTCTTCATGAAGCATTAGTATATAGTGTTTAATTTTAGGAATCATGTGAAGCCAGGAAACAATTAGGGGAGACTAATAGGAATAAATGCAAAAATATAACATCAGTGATATTACTATTCCATTGGTGTGCACCACACACACCAAGCACATACTGAATATATATATATGTGCTCCTGATGTCAATGTACTTTTTATAATAGCTGTAATATGATGCGAGATCTTTGCAACACTTGCAATGTGCCCTCAGAACTTCAGTCCACTGTCAACCATCACTCCAAGATACCGAATCTCATCCTATAATTCATGAAGTACAGCTTTATCAATACATTATGCAGCCTTAGATCTCTGTATCACAAAGCGTAACACCTTGCATTTATTAATATTAAAACTACAACCCCACTCATTTCTCCAAGCTAAAGGTCTATTCAAATCTTTCTAATGAGAATTAACATCAGCAATACTAGTGATAATTCTACGTAACTTTGCATCATTGGCAAACATTTGAAGATCCCCAACCAGTTCACATGACATATCATTAACAAATAAGTGAAACAGTAGAGGCCCAAAAACAGAAACCTGAGGCATGCCATTGTTCACTTTCCTTTGCTCCTACACAACTTGCTGGTATGGTTCAGAGAGCCAATCTATGATCCATCTAACCAATATACCTATCCTATATTCCTATCCTCTGTGGTTTGTACACCAACTTATGTGGCAGACTTTGCAAAAGTGTTTGATAGAATCCAAGAATATCACTAAATGTGATTATCCCTTATTCAATGCATTTGTTACCTTATCATAAAGCATAAGCAGATGATATATCATACATACACCAATGATATACCACGATGAAGTGTTCATTAAATAATTCCACTTTATTTTGTTATGGTTACTCTGCTACCATAACTATCCACCAGTGTCGACCTGCCATAATTATTTTTCTTCTTGCTTGCCATGTTGTAGTAAAATTTCCTTTCATAAGTTTTGAGCTGACTGGCCAATCTCTCTCTCTCTCTCTTTTTTTCAACTATTCCTGTCACTTTTCTGACTGTCAGTGTATATATTCTTCATGCATCTCTTCACTGCAGACTGTCTTGTATTTCCTCCATAACTTCTTTTGTAACACCGATTGCTTGATTTAGTCATCATCCATCTCACTCCTCTATTTATTCACTTAATTCTTGGTATGCAGTTGTGCACTGATTGTATTAGATACTGCGTTATTTCCCATGCACTGTCAACATCTTTTCTGCACAACTCAACTCCATGTATTGATGCTAGTTGACTATGAAGCTTCTCATATTCACTCACCTTATAGTTCCTTATATAGGCCTTCTTGATAACTTTTTCCTCTTTGACTACTTTCCAAACCAATACCTCATGATTACTTTCACCAACAGGTGGCAGTATTGATACCTCATTCACAACTACATCCTGTGAGGATATCACTAAATCTGACACTGATAAACCTCATATTGCTTCTTTCACATGTTGCTTTAGATAGTTATCCTGCAGAAACTCGAACAAATTCACTCTCCTTTTTTATGCACTCTCTCTTCTTTTCAATTCACATTCCTATAATTAACATCTCTCATAAAATTTAAAATTAATTAAATTAAATTAAATTTAATTTTATTAAACATAAAATTAAATGTTTACATTTGTGTAAACATTTAATGTTTACACAAATTAGTTGTGTGAACATTAAATGTTTACACAACTAATTTGTGTAAACATTTCATAATCAGTACTCTCCACATTCCAGATCTATAACAACATCCTATTAGATATACTATTCTGTTGATCTCAACTTCACACCAAACAACTTCAAAATTTTCACTTGCACTACTGTTTTCCACTTCCACTCTTGAAGGACACAATTCCTCTGCTACCATTAACAATACTCTCCCTCCTCTCTTTTTCATATCCTTTAAGAAAATTCTGTATCTTACCATTTCAAGTCCTGAGTATATCATCCTGAGTCCACCAAGTTTCACATATGCCAATTATTTTTGCGCTTACTGATTTATTCAATGCTACAAACTTAGTCCCTTTGTTTCTGATACTCCATAGATTATTATACAAGCGTAACAATTCTCCACTCTCTTTGAGGCCATCCCAACAACACAATCACTCTTTACTTTCTCTGCTACAGTGCACTTCTCTCTTTGTTTTGACCATCCCTGTTTCCCCGATCCTGACTGATTTTCATTCTCATTCATGTTCTTATCATCCCCACCATTTTATGCTGCATCACTCGCCCACTATAATCACTTCCTCACCTTGGTATCCATCCTCTTCTTTTCCTTCACAACCTTCTTCTCAACGTCTCTCTGACTCTTGGCAGTACTAATTTCATATGAACCCTGTGTACTCTTAGTAAACAACAATTGCTCTATATGACCAACACCAAACTCACTCAAATACATTCCATCGACTTTGAATCATTCCAACTTTCCTTTGAATTGATTCCATATGTTCACAAATTGAATACTCTCTGCCTGACATAATTCAGCCATCTTATCATTGAGTATCACTGCTCTCCTTCTCAGTTCACTACTGTCATATCTGGACAACAAACCAACCACTTTTCCAATGACGCTATTATTCTTCACCTCCTGCAACAATCAAATACCTTTCCACATTCTTTGTCTCATGTTCATGCCACTACCACTAATTCTGATGCCTATTCCTTCCTTCCTATGCAAAGCATCTGATTGTTTTATTGTACCACCTATAAAACATGTTGTATGCACTTATTTTTTACTACATCTTTAATGATTGAGTTACCATAGAAAGCAACTCTATTATCTTTAGATACCTGCATTTTATTAACTTCCTTGACATTTACATTAGTTATTTTGTTCTTTAATTGCTCAATATCCTCCTCCATACATTTAACCCGACTCTTCATTTTCATTGACTCTTGCTTAAGCTTTTCCATGTTACTTCTTATTGCTGTGACAAGCACTTCCATCCTCCCTAGTAACACTGTTCTGTTCTCATTTTTGGAATGTCCTAACCTTCGATAGGTTGTAATAGTAGTGTCATCGTGCGTAAGTAGAGACATCTAAGTGCTAGAGATGTGCAGAGTAGAGTGGAGTGCACTCCTGTGATTAGTCCTTGTAGGTGTCACATGTAATAATAATATGTTCCTTTTTATTGTTTAATCTAACACTAAGACGTTTTTCATATCTGTCCATAGTAAACCTGGTCACAAGAACAGGGCACTTCATAAACTCCTGAATGTGATAAAGAAGAGATTTTTCCTTAAGTGAATGGATGAGGATTGCCAATTTGACATACGGTTTTAAATTTAATCCCTTCCCTACTCAGTTAAATTCATTTGCTGCCTCTATCGCTCTCTTAATACCACCAACCACTCTGAGCTCTTTAATTTCCTCTCTTTAAAAGTTGATTTTCCCCAGTCCCACTCTCTTAACAGTGAAATCATCCTCCTAGGTGATTTTAATGTCCATAACACCAATTGGCTTTCCCCTTCCAGTTGTATGGATTGTGCAGGCAGAGATGCTGAAACATTTGATATCACTAATGACCTTACACAAATTGTTCACAAGCCGAACAGAATACCAGATAATCCGAACCACTCCCCAAATACCCTAGATCTCTTCCTTATTAATGACCCTTCCAAATATGCAGTGAATGTAGTTGAGCCCCTTGGGTAATTCTGACCACACCCTAGTGCTCATCTCTTCCTCCCATGCAACAACGCTTACATAGTCACTCCCACACAAGAGTAGTTTGGCATTATAACAGAGCCAAATGAGACAGCCTCCGAGACTACTGTGCTTCATTCCCATGGTTGGACTATTGTTTCCGGTCTTCCAATCCAAACATATGCACTGAATGTATCACCAAAGTAATTCTCACTGGCATGAAAACATACATTCCCTACACTACTCTGAATTGCTGTCTTCTATCTAAACTCTGGTTCCCCAAATGATGTGCCAAGGCTGTACAAATGAAAAATCAGGTATACCACAACTGGCTCAAATCAAGAATTCCATCAACCTTCAGTATAGGCATTGAAGCCTATACTGAAGCCCGAAACAGATGCAAGAAAATTATCAATTCTTCCAAAACAGAATTTGGACAGGCAAAAAGCAGGAAACTTGCAGCCTGTCCAAATGGCAGCCATGCCTTTTGATCTCTTCCCAAAGCAATTGGTCGTAACTTTTTCCCTGCACTATTCCCACCCCTATCATACCCAGATGGCTCAATTGCAACATCACACAGAAAAAGCTAATCTCCTGGCTTCACACTTTGCCTTCAAGGCACACATAACTGACAATGGCAAATGCCCTCCAGTCAATCCAACTGCCCAATTCCCCCTGTATCCTTTTGCCAGAATGAGTTTAAACTTGTTGTCTAAATTTGACACAAAAAGTCTCCTGGTCCTGATGGTCTATGCACCAGAACTAACTCCTATCCTATGCCATCTGTACATATCTCTTACTCCACTGGTATATATATCCCAAAGCCTGGAAATTGGCCTATATTCAACCCATTCCTAAAAAGGTTGAAAAATTGCTATCTAACTACTGCCCTATCTTACTCACCTCAGTCCTATCTGTGATGGAGAAAACCATCAATTCTCAACTCCTACTCTACCTTGAAGGTACCCATCTATTAAGCAAACACCAGAACAGATTCTGTCGATGCCGATCAACAGGAGATCTTCTCTCATATATCACCAATCTCTGGACAAATGCCATGGAGAAATTTTTGCAAATCCCAAGTGGTTGCACTTGATATCTCTAAAGCCTTTGACAGGGTCTGGCACAAAGGCTTATTAAGGAAACTCCTATCATTTGGACTGCTCAGGACTTCTGCAGATGGATTGCCAGCTTTCTGTTTGGGCACACATTATATGTGATGGTAAACGGTTCCCTGTCCTCTCACCATCCAACTAATGTTATGGTCCCACAAGGTGAGAGAACCAAACCTTGTGGGAGACTGGACCAACCCTCTTCCTTCTATATATCAATGACCTACTTCAGTTGACCTCTAACCCAATACACAGTTTTGCAGATGAGCACATAGCACTCTTCCCTTTCATTTTACAAATCCTACTTTACACAACTCATCTCAACCCACAGAGCGTCAACCACCACTGCCCTTAATTCTGATCTCCAAGCCATCCTCCAACGGGACTCAGATAACCTCATCAACTTCAACGCTAGTAAAACCCAGTTCTGTCTTATTTCTCGCAAAAAAAAACAACCATTTTCCCCCAGTATTATTTTTTAATAACACTCAAATTCCCAGATAAGATGAGATTTCTCTTCTCAGAATTATCCTGGCATAAACTCGTTCAAGACACAAGCATTGCATCCTCAGCTTCCAAAAAACTAGTATTTCTCTTTCGCTCAAGACGTTACTTCACCTCTAAACAGCTGTTAACACTTTACAAGTCACAAATCCGCCAAGCTCTCGAATACTGCTCTCACATATGGAGTGGGGCTCCAAAAAGCTCCCTCAAAATGCTAGACTCAATACAGAGGAGAACAATTAGACTGATAAATGACCCATCTCTTACCAATTCGCTTCCTTCACTTTCACATAGACGTTTGGTCTCTGCAATTTGTATATTCTATAAATATTTCCATGGGACATGTTCATCTGAAACAGCATCAATAATTCTCCCACTCTGTAATGAAGCCTATTGGAACATCTAAGCTGCTGCTCAATATCCTTTCACAGTACACCTTGAAGCCCACAGAACAAGTTCCTCCTCCTTCATCCCTACTACTGTGGAACAGTCTTCCCCCTGACAAATGTAAACAAGTTTCTCCTTTCCCAACCCACTACCCATATACAGTACTAATATGCTCTAGGTTGATCAGCCAACCTCTCGTGTAAGGGCCCAACATAAAAAAAAAAAATACAGTCCATAGCTGAAATTTATTTATTGAGAACTCTAGATATCTTTTCAGAATATATGGGATGATTTGAATGTATGGGATGGTAGCAGTTTTTTTACTGCAGTCTTGTGTGGTAGGCAATGGAGGGGATTTTCGGGGAGCATTTAGTATTTTTTCTGTCCTATGGAGATTATTGCCATTGGCTAAGAAGGTGTGATGTGAGTGCATTCAGGTAAGAGCATTGTTATTGGAACAAATAGCTTTTTTGGGATACCATACTGTTGAGCTGAATGATGGTGTGACTGTGCAAATATCTCCCTGTGTGGGTGATAAGGAACCATTTGGAATCCTTGTGATTAGTGTATCCAGGAAGGGCAGACAGTCGTTAGCTTCCTGTTCCATTGTGAAGTGGATTTTAAGGTGTTGGCTATTTAAATGTACTAAAAATGTATCTAATGTGTCTGGACCATGTGGCCAAATAGTGTGAGTGGCTGTATTCATAGTTAGCTTTTCCAAGTGTTCTATGTAGAAATTGGCTAAAGGAGGAGGGAGCCCATTGCTGTCCCATCTAGTTTGTATATCTTTCCTTTCCATGTAAGATAACCTGCATGTACTGTAAATTTAAGTAGTTCAAATATATCAGGGATAAATGTGACTTTAGTAAATCAAGAGTTTCAGTTAACAGTACATTTGTAAATGGTGAAATGATATCAAAACTAATCATTGTCTGAACTTAACTAATCATTATGTCTCTCACAAATTATTTGTGAGATTGGCCAGTAATTTAGTTAAATGTTAAGCAAGTTTGTATGTGGGACTGTTTTCTTCTCTCTCTCTCTCTGCCTCACTTCTTTTCCCTTGCATTGATCATGCATCATGTCCATTCATCCTTCTTTCCCTTACTTGCACTCTTTTGAAAAATCTTATTTTCCCCTTGTTCTTTCATTCTCTCAGCTTCTTATTCCATGTAATTGTCCCCTTTCTCTATCATTCTCTTGACTTGACTCTCTTTTTTTTCTCTCTCTCACTTCCACTCTTGTTCTTGTGTCAGATAATCTTATCTGAAGCATCCTTAACTTCATTTGCTATCAACTCAGCTCTCATGCATTTCACCTCTTTTCTGACCTCTTCTCTTCCCCCCCCCCCCCAGCTCCTCAGAAAGCACTGGCAGGCCATTCTCACGTGACCTTCAGATCTACAACAAAAGTTTGAGAATTAATTAGTACTAAATGAACAGCTGATTGGTGCAGATTCCTTCCAGAAGCCTTTTTGAGGCAAGGTTATTGTTGTCTAATTTCCTGAATTGAACTGAATCCAGAAGGTGAAGGAAATTTTGTTTTCAACCCTGAAGATATTTCAAAGTGCAAATTGTCAAGAGAAATATCCTGTTCATAAATCTGATACAAAGACTCATCTTGTATTCTCATGCACCTTCACGTAATGATTCAGATTGATTTTGTGTTATAACTATAACAGCCCTCACACTGATGTTGTGAAGGACTTCCAAGAATGATGAACTAACTCATGCAACTCTTCGTAAGCAAACAATCAAACCTTATAGTTGAGTACTGCTCACTGACAGCTAGTTTTCCCCTTATTAGCAGCACCCCAGATGCATTCTTATATATCATCATAGAACTATTATCTTGATGTTGAGGATGATCAGCAAAAGGTGAAACAGGAGGCTCTTTGTATAAGAATGGAATGCCGGGTTCCATGTCTTGTACTGTTTCTTTAGTAATTTGACCGGATGTAGGAAACTCAGGTAGTATGAAACAAGAAACAGATGCTTGATCATCTCCCTATAGCATGTTTCTATAAAATGAAGTTGAATGTCAACTAATCCAATAGAGGCAAGATTGGACACTTTATTTGGAGCCAGAATTAATGTAAAACCTAGATGTAGATTATTGGAAGTGTGGACACACTATATGTTGTCATTGTCTCAAACATGAAGTTAATGAGTCCTGCTACTTCAACGAAATCTAAACTCTGTAAATGCTTATGCATGAGATTAGTATAAAAAAAAGTGTATATAAGTAGAGAGAGCTGAGAGAGCTCCCGAAAGTAAAGTATAATTTTGATTGAAAATTAGAATATAGGTTTAAATCATAACGTAATATTGTCTAATTTTGGTAGCTTGTTGTGTCTGTGTGATTTTGGTGTGAATTCCGTTTTATTTAATTTAGTATTTTAACGATCCGTTTCATAGATTAGCACATGGCACCAATGCGACGTAAGATAATGGCATCCAAAAATACAACGCCTTTGTTCAAAAATTGTAATGTGAGAGAGTTTGTCCAATCTGATGTGTGTGTGGGATGTATGCATTCCCAAATGAGGCTGGAATTTGGATTGAAAGTGATAGTGGTGGGAGAATGTGCAGAAAGTGTAAGCAAAGTGAGGAGTTGAAGTATGTGTCAGGTTGTGAGACGGTTATGGTTGAAGAAAGCCAGAATGTGAGTGAAAATAGTGGCATGATAGAGAATTGCGATGTACAAGATGGCAAAGAGAGTGGTGATCAAAGAAAGAGTGAAAGCAATTATACAGAGAGAGAGAAAATGGTTTAAATGATAAAAAAAAAAATGAGGAATTATTTGTAGGAAGTGAGATCGCTAGACTGCACGCAGCGATACAAAATGTGCAGTGGCAATTAGAGCACCTGCAAAACTCTTTCCAGAGTGATTCGGCTAACATAAATAAATAAGTGTTTGAAAGGAAAAATACGCGTAAGAGTGGGAGAGTTTCTGAAATGAAGGAAAGAGTGTATAGTGACTCGTTATTAAGAGGAGTGATAGTTGGGAGTTTAACTAAATCATACTTACTGGGTGCGAAATTTAAGGATGTAAGTGTTATTGTTGATAGCTGATGAACTACAACCAAGGAGAATTGAAGTTGTATCGCAGGATAGTGACAAGAGCTCATTTGAGGCTATTTGGTGTGAGATTGAGACTGGCAGAATAAAATATACAGTTGGGTGCTGCTATAGACCAGGTGATGGAATAGATGGTGGAGATAGTATGCATAAACAAATTGATGAAATGAGTGGAAGGGGGAGAGGACACATGTGAGGAAGGAAATGGATTTTATTCAGTTATTAAGGGATAACTATCTGAGACAGCATGTAATTGAAAATACTAGGGGTGTGAGAGTGCTTGACCTGGTAATAGCATCTGAGAATTTGACTGTAATGAATATGACCATGTTGCCACCTATTGGTGAGAGTGATCATAAGGTCTTGACCTGGGAGGTGGGTAAAGGTGTGGAATTTTCGATTAAGACAGGGTATATGTGGAATTACTGTGCTGACAAGTATGACAAGCTTAGGAGATTGCTTGGATCAGTGCTATGGCATGTACAACTGCAAGGGCTGGATGTCGATAGAGCATGGGAAGTGGTCAAGGAGCATTTACAGGAGGTTATGGCTGATTGTATACCTAGGGTCCGAATAGTAAAACAAGTAGGGGTTAAATGGATGGATAACACCATTAAGCCTGAGCTGCAAAAAAAGAAACAACTGTGGAGGGAATTTAAAGAAAGGGGTGACCTGCAGGCACACGAACGGTATAAAGTGCAGGCCAGAAAGGTAATGAGTGTGGTAAAAAAAAAAAGCAAAAGCGGATCATGAAAGGAAACTAGCTATGCAAGATAAAGAGAATCCCAAACAGTTCTTTCAATATGCTGCAAGGCAAGGAAAAAACTGTACATGGCAAAATGATTTTAAGGAATGACGATGGTAACGATGTCACTGAATCAATTGATATAGTGGAGTTACTGAGTGAGCACTTTGCAAAAGTATATCATCCAGGTGGTAACATTGAAAAAATGAAGGAACCATTAGTTTATACGGGAATTGTGATGAATGAAGTGGAGGTGAATAGTCTATTACAGAACCTTAATGTGGATACATCTGTGGGATTGGATGGTATACCGGCACGGGTCTTGCGTGAAGCGGCTAAAGAATTATCAGTGCCCTTGACCATGTTGTTTAATCTGAGTCTCGGGTCTGGTTTAGTCCCGAAGGTGTGGAAAGAGGGGAAAATGGTTCTACTGCATAAGGGAGGATCCAAGACTACGGTTGCAAATTACCGACCGATCAGCATATCAGGTGTCTTTGTCAATGTCTTGGAGAAAGTAGTCAAGGGAAAAATACAGGAATGGATTGATGAAAATGAGATACTGTACAGGGGACAGCAAGGCTTTGTGAAGGGCAGATCATGCCTCAGTAACTTGCTCAAGTTTTATAATACGGTGATGGCTGAACTGGATAAGGATAATGGGTTTACAGTGATACTGCTGGACCTGGCAAAGGCATTTGACAGGATACCACATGGAATTCTAATCTGTAAACTACAACATATGGGAATGGATGTAGGGTTGGTGAGATGGATAGGTGGGTGGTTGATGGAGAGATATCAAAGAGTAGTTTATTCAGGAGTAGAGTTCAAAAGACAGCCTGTGACTAGTGGTATGCTGCAGGGTTCTGTTCTTGGACCACTCTGTTTAATTTGTTCATTAATTTGTTATAGGGAAGGATCTAAGAGGAACAGTTCATTTGTTCGCTGATGATGCAAAGTTGGGTAGGGCAATAGTGAATGCAGAAGATGTCAAAATCTTGCAGGACGACTTGGATAGATTGGAGTTCTGGGCTAAGGAGAATGGATGTCAATTTAATGTGACAAAATGTAAGGTTATGCATTTTGGGGTGAAAAGATTAGCAGCAGTATACCACATTGGTGGAACTGTACTCCAGGAGATTGATGAGGCCTGGGACTTGGGAGTGTTGGTGGATAGGGAGATGAAGTTTAGGGGACACATTGCAAAAGTAGCTAAATCAGCTCATCAAATCACTTGGTTGCTGAAGAATACTTTGATGAGCAGAGACAACCAAGTTACTGTTCCTCTGTACCGAGCCTTGATAAGACCTCATCTCGACTACTGTGCCCAGATTTGGTCACCTAGGTTTCTTCTTGATGGGGAGGGGAGGTTGAGATGATCCATAGGCGAGTGACCAAGATAATAGCAGGTCTATGGAATGAACCTTATGAGAACAGGTTGAAGATTTGTGGGTTGCAGAAATTGGTTGATAGGAGGAAAAAAGGAGATATGATTGAGACATTCAAATTGCTGAAGGGTTTCTATAGGATTAATTCAGAGGATATTTTTGAGATCAGGACTGGTGGTGGTTGGAGGACTAGGGGACATCTATGGAAGCTGGACAAGAGTGTGGTTAGTGACGGTGCTAGAGCTGGGTTCTTTACTTTTAGAGTGGTAAATGAGTGGAATAAGCTGCCAGAGTCTGTTGTGGGTGCTATGACGGTGAGTGAGTTCAAGGCAAGGTATGATAGATACTGTGAGAATGTCGTATAGTTGTGTGGACATGATGTTTAGGGCCTCCCTCGATGAGTTTAAGGACTCCCTAGAGTCGCCCGTAATGAGGGGAAGCATATATTTTGTTTTCCATGTATAATTTTCTTAGTGTTTAGTTTTTATTTATTTATTTTACCTATATGTGATTTTTGAAAATTTCATCTTTTGCTCTTGATCTCACAGAACTAAAAATGCATCAGTAATCTTCATTTCTTTTATTTAAAGCACAAAATAGCTAAGAGAACACCATCAGTTCCTCCAGAACTAGCAGGAGTAATGGACCAAGAGACTTATAGCAAAGCTAGAGCTTATCATTTGGACAAGAGTGCATTTGGTTTCTTTTCAAACCTGTGGGAACAAATTTTACAAACAGTGAGTAGTAAACCATGAATTTAATTTTTAAAATATTTATTAATAAAATTTGAATTGTATTATTATGTGACACCTCCAGGGAGTCCTAAGACTCATCGAGGGAGAGTGTGCCAACAGCATTGAACGATTGATCCCCGTCCAAATTTGCCAGCAAAGGTTGGTTGATTGGTAGAGCCTCTACTACTAATAGCTTAAGCAAGTTTGAGAGCGGTTAGTAGTTGGACGGAGATCAATCATTCGATGCTGTTGGCACACTCTCCCTTGATGAGTCTTAGGACTCCCTGGAGGTGTCACATAATAATAACAAATAAAATTATTGCTTTGAAGCAGCTGTTTTTTTAATGAACTGTTCTCTTGATAAAATAATAGGAATTAAGTAATTAGTTATGAATAGCTTCAAGTTTTGAACAGTTTGTTCTATATAATTGACCTTTTTTAATGTTTGTTCAAAGCAGCATATTAATTATTTTATACAAATTTTCATATTTTTATTTCATCAATTTCTTGATATATATTGTCAAGGGGTGTATAGAATACTATGATAGTACTACATGAAAGGTTTGTTATTACTAACTTCTTATCCACAATTTTCTTCCATATTACTCTGTCAGGACTGATATTATCAAATCTTATAATTCAGTCTTCTATGGCACTTCTTACTGTATCAGTCCACCTAAATCTTGATCTCTCTCTCTCTCTCTCTGGATCTCTTCGTTGCTATCCTGGTACAAACACCTGTTTTGCCTAATCTTTCTTCTCCCATTCTGTTAAGTGACCATACTACCTGAGATTAGTTCTGCTCATACATTTCTGAATGTTAATATATAGTTCTTTTCAATATCCTTGTTTTTAATGTGATTCTTTCTATGCCATCTGTTCCCTTCCTTAATCTTTCTCAGAACTCTCATATCTGTAGTCCTCCAGTTCTTTAAATCAAGTGTTGTATTTCTAATCCAGATCTTGATCATAAGTTAAAATTGGTTTTGAATGCTGTCTTGTATATAGCTAATTTAGTGTTTTGACTAATTTCTCTTATTCCATATAAGTCTATTCATTTGGCTTCCTACCATACCAGCTTTGCTAATTCTATTTACTCTGTTTCTATAATTTATTATCTTCACTAAAAATTGTGCTTAAATACCTGAAATACTTTACTTACTCAGCTCTCCATTCAGAATGCAGTTGATGTTTTTAAAGTTCTTGCCTATTTTCATAGTGTCTTTTTATTGCTGATTTTCATATCAAATTTATTGCAGCAGTTATTCAATTTAGTTAGGGAATTCTTCAGACTTATACTGGATTTATTCAGATATACATTATCTGCTTAAAGTAATGAGCTGAGATAATGTTGATCTCAACATTATCTTTTGATATTAGGTTTAATGCCACTTTCCTTCATGATGATCCATAGAGATGATCAAGAACAGTGGAGATAATGTGCACCCTTGTGTCATATCTGATTTAATATCAAACCATATTCTTGTACTTCAATTCTGTTATCTAACAAATCAAATATATTCCTCGATATAATGCCCCATTTGCACTATATAATTGTTGCATTTTTAACATATTGAAAGTTCTTTCTACCAGTTTAAAATTTGTATATAACTTCATCAGTTTTTGATCTAAAAATTTGGTCTATTTTCTTGGCTTTTAAAAGGACCAAGCAACAAATTTCATTGCTTATTTCTTTTAAAAGACTAGTGGCTGTCCTAGAATAGATGTGGAGGACATTATAATTACATATAAAGTTGAATGTCGGTTTTGAAATTTCTACAATTTCTCTGTAAAAGGTTTCCCTTGATATAAACCAAAGAGAACATTATTTAGTTTTTTCTGTTTTTCAATGATAACAATAAAAACTTATTTCTCATTGTGCTGAATTGAGTGCATATAGCATTTCCTTAAGCATTTGATGGAAGACTGTACATACACAGGTTGCTACCTTCATACCACATATTGCTACTTTATCTAGCAAATTGGAGTTGGTATGATCCTGAGATACATGAACCTTACTACAGATTAACATAAAGAAAAAGGAAGAATTAATCATCATTCTTAGCAGATACAGCGAGAAAAGATTATGCAATATTTGATATGAAGAAAAATTTTCCTACATGATGTGACCATAATACAAAGATTCAGGTTTATTACCACATGTTGGAAATATCTCTACATATATTATATCCATGTTCAGAAAATGTAAAATAAGATTTGTACAAAATTTCTACAAAAACTAGTCATTATTGTATTATTTCTTGTGAACTAAGGTGCCCTTGTGGTGATCTCTTAGTCTATCCGGTATATAGATCTTTTTTAGATTACAAAATGTGAAAGTTAGTGTGGAATGTAACAAAGAAAAAAAAAATCTGGATTAATGGTCTGCATTGAAATCAAGTCATTGCCATTAAATACAGTAGTTTTTTTTTACGTGCTATTTTGAAGTCAGTTATACTGCATTTGTAATAATACTTGTAGTCAGCACTGCAAGAAGACATTTTTAAGCTGTAGTTTATTTTGTAATTCATAGTACACTATCCCTTTAAAGTTATAATCCTTTTTGTAATAAACATGCTGGAATGGAATATTTATGTAGCATTATGTAGCGAATGTTAATCCTAGTTTCACATATTTATGAAGCAAATTTATTTCTTTGGCAACACACTTCACACATAAAAAAAAAAAAAAAAAAAAAAAAAAAAAAAAAAAAAAAAAAAAAAAAAAACTCAGCCCACTTCACACTCAAGCACATTGACATAATGGTCAGTTTTGATGTCTCCTCCTTATTCACAAATGTCCCACTCAAAGAATCCTTAGTGCTAATCCAAGCTAAATTTCCTCCCGATATCACAGCCCTTTTTCAGTTCACAATGAACTTGGGCTATTTTGTTTGGCAAGGAAAATTCTACAAACAAATAGAGGGGACAGCCATGGGTTCTCCACTCTCCCCACCCTTGGCCAACTTTTATATGGAGACTTTTGAAGAGAAAGCTTTAAACTCTGCCCCACAAAAACCAACCATTTGGCTTTGCTATGTTGATGATGTGTTCGCTATTTGGCCACATGGCTCCGATGCACTTCTCTTCTTCCTAACACATATAAACAACCAACAACCCAGAATCAAATTCACCCTGGAAGAAGAAAAAAAACTGCTTTCCTTTCTTATACACACTAGTCACCCGCTAGCTTGATGGAACTTTGGTTTTCTCAGTCTATAGAAAACCCACCCATACAGACAGATACATTCACCAACAATCCCACCATCCCTCCTCGTAACAATATGGAGTCATTAAGACACTACACAACAGGGCTAAACTTATCTGTTCAAATGACAATGCCCTAAACCACAGAACTAAACCACATTCTCAACACTTTCTCAGCCAGTGGCTACCCCCCCCCCCAAAAAAAACCCCAAAAATATTGAAACCAGTAACCCCCCCCAACAACAACAATGATTATTCTAAATCCATCACCATACCCTATATCTGAGGCACCTCGGAAAAAATTACAAAAATCCTAAAAAAAACATGACTTAACTCTTGTTACAGACCATATAAAAAAATTGGCATCCCTTATCCGCTCTACTAAAGACCCCCCCCCCCCCCAGACCTACCTGGTGTATACCAGGTCCCTTGCAGCTGTAAGCTGTCCTACTTTGGCCAAACAGGCAGGACAGCCAATATCAGAATTTCAGAACACAAGGACTACATCCGGTTTCAGCAGTACAGCCACTCTGGTCTTGCTGACCATGCACTGGATACCTGCCATAGAATATGGTGGAAGAAAGCCACGATAATACACCGTAGTAAATACAAGTATGAAAGGCTTTTCATGGAATCAGCTTCAGCCCTAAGAAACAATCCGAACCTCAACAAATTTGGCTGCATGAGACTGCCTCAAATTTGGGAAACCTACATCAGAAGACCTTCAGCCCAATCGCCCAAGAATACCAACATTATTTATTTCTATTATTTAATAGAAATAAATACCTGATGGTGCCCCCTAAGGGGGGCACCATCAGGACTTTAGGAGAAATAATAGCTTCCTGCTTCTTCCTCATTTACTGTTTGTTGTGCCTGCGTGTACGTGTCTTGTTCTCAAGTTTCTTGAAAATGGCAACATGACGTTGCCGAAATATTGAAGTATATTAAAATTTATTTTAATATATATCCTAGTGACGTTGTAATATCCTTAAATTACTTAGTAAAAAATGTATTTCTTTATTTTTAGTTCATCCTTATATATGGAGGTATTCCATTTTTGTGGTCTCTAAGTGGCAGTATAATGGCAAAATATGGTTATAGTTCAGATCATGAGGTATGAAAACACAAACACTTTTTTCATTCTCTTTCTTAATATAGTATTTTTAAGAAAATGTTAAAATAGATAACTCCATCTTTTAGAAAGAATTGAAAGTTATTTGATTTTGAATATCATGCAGGGTATCTAAAAATATAAATGAGAATTTTGCAGTATAGCAAAGTAAAATGTCAGAATATTGCTGCCTTGTTTAGGTCACTATCTTTCCACATAAGTCAATGACACATACACACCTGATTATTTGAATAAGTTCATGGGTTTTTAAATTTATAGGGCTCTTTTGTTTAAAAAAAAAGTTGTTTGACCTATAATTGTTTTAAATAGTATTTGTTAATGAAGATACAAGAATTAATTGGCCTGATTTGCAAAATTTAATTCAGCTTTAAAGAACAAAGAAATCTAAGTAGTTAAGACCTTAACTTTACTGCTGTCAATCATGCTAAATGTGTGGGAGTGGAGTTAAAATAAATGAACAGGGATGGAATAAGGTTTGATGAAAGTTATGAAAGAAGATAGACAAGGATTTGAAGTTATGGGAGGAAGATTGTGTGTTGGGGGGGAGAGGACAAAAATGGAAGGAGGAGGATTGAAAGTTATACATTGAATCAAGGGTGTGTTTGCATATTAATTATTCGTTTATTGCAGTATATCAGTATAGTGCGATATGCTGTTGGATAGGTATCAGTCAGCAGGTTGTGTGAGGGAGCGATATTCCAAAAGAGGAAGGTCACTAGCAGATCGTGGCAGAGATCTGTTTTATGGCTATTATTGTTTAATATATGTTAATGATATTGGGACAGGCTTAACTGCCAGTATACAACTGTTTGCCAATGATGCAAAGCTGATGGAAGCTATTTATATACATCTGATTCTATAAAAAGATTTCCAGCAGTTGCTCTCATCTGGATGCTTCTGAAGTAATTTAGAAAGTCATTAACAGTCAGCTTCACTTACGAACTTAGGAGTGAAGATACAGGAGGCAAGGTTGAGATGGTTTGGTCATGTGATGAGGAGGGAGGACGAATATGTGGGAAGAAGGGTCATGCAAATGGATGTGCAAGGAAGGAGGAAGCGTGGGCGGCCAAAGAAGAGATGGAGGGAGCTGGTAGAAGAGGACTTGAGGATGAAGAACTTGGATGTGGTGACAGCCCAAGATAGGAGGATGTGGAGGAGACTCATCATCAACAGTGACCCCACTTAAGTGGGAGAAGCTGCAGAAGAAGAAGATTAACAGTCATCTTCAACACTTAGAGAACTGTCATCTAATCAGTGACTAATATGGATTCTGCCAGTTAAAAAAGCACTATATTCTTCCTGTTTACATCACCTGCCTTGGGACATCTCATGGAAAGGTTTAGAAAAATCTATATGGTCAGTTATAGTTGCCATATCAAAGACATTTTATAGGGTTTTGGCATTGAGGGCTTCTCAGCAAATTGCTATCTTATAGTCTACCTTTCATCCTTTATAATTAGATTGCCAGTTTTCTTTCAGGCTGTTCATTGCATGTAATGATGGAAGGTAGTCTCCATATTTTCCTGTTTTATGCAGGTCATCTTCAGGGCTCTAATATCTCCTATCCTGTCTCCATCTCTCTCTCTCTCCATTCCTCTTACTCAATTAGTAAACCTTGCAGTGACAGTTATCAAGATCATTCCTCAAGCTTCAAAATCATCTTGAAGATTTCAAAGAAAAAAGACAAAAAAAATCATCTTTTGTCTTTTCTTGGTCAGGGGGAGACCTTCCTTTATCTTTAATAATGGTTGCTTTTTGTATTCAAGGATAGTTTTCTCTTCTTTGACTGATCCTTAGCCTTTCCTGGCACAAACACTTAGACTTCTATAGCATCTTTCACTACCAAAAAACTTGGTATTCTTTTTCACTCAAGATGTTACTTTTCATTTACTTATTCCATATAAATCCTAAATCTGCCTGATCTAGGAATATTGCTCTCACATTTGGGGGTTGGAGCACCAGAAACCTCTAAAAAAATTCTTGATACTGTCCAAAAGAGAGCAGTTTGCCATTTGATTCCTCTTTCACAGACCTCCAAGCAATGTCTCATAGACAGACTTCTGTGTGTCTTCTATAGATATTTCCACATGTGCAGTTTAGTAGAACTGGCATTCATCATACTCCTCAGTTTGTGTTAAAGTGTTAAATCTACAATAACATGAGCAATAGCTGCCCATCTATTACAGTTGAATTGCTGACTTACCAAACCTAACTCCCACTCATCTTTCATTCCATGCATCTCAATTCTTTGAACAGCCTTCTCTGTGTTCCGAAGGACTGTACCCATCAGCTCTTCAATAGAATATCAACAGATTACTTTTTTTTCTTGACCTCTGCCCCCCCCCCCTCTCACACGCACACGCACACGGCACTTATTTGCTATAGGCCTTGCAGTCAGTTGCATTTGGGAGTGGTTTAAAAAAACTGGGTGGGGAGAGAATGCATAGTGAGAGGCAGAATTGGATCAGGAAACCTGCTCTTTTTTCAAAGGCTTCTAGTAAGCAGGACAGTGGTTTCACACTGGGTGATCAAATTAATATGCTACCTTAGACATTCATAATTCCTGTGCCTGCAGTACGAGGGTGGTCTGAAAAGTTCTCGGCCTCGACCATAGATGGCAACGCTATTGTCAAGATTTTTTTTTTTTCTAACTTGGTACATCTGTCATAAGCATCCATGGGAAATTGCAAGTCATTTATCAAGAGTAGTTTGTTTTATACAGCTGTCTGAAGCAAAAGTGTAGATAAAAAGATAAAATTGATATTGTGCAGTTATAAAATTCTTTGCAAAAAAAGGTTTAATGGCATAAGAAATTCTTTGAAGTTCATAAAAGTTTATGGGCACTCTTCTCCTTCGTTTTCAACAATTAAGCAATGGACTGCCGAGTTTAAACATGACCGTACCAGCCTTGAAGATGATTCTCATGAAGGACATCCAAAAAGTGTAACAACACCAGAAATCATTGATCAAGTGCACAATTTGGTATTGGATGACTGGTGAGTCAAGGTGCGTGAAATTCCTGAGATTATAGGCATTTCAAGAGAACGTGCAAGATGTATTTTGCATGAAGAATTGCAAATGAAAAAGCTTTGTGCAAGATGGGTGCCACGCTTGCTCACAGCAGATCAAAAATGCACTCGCATGAAAATCTCTGAACAGTGCTTGGAGCGTGTTAACAAGAATAAAACTAATTTTGTGTGTCAATTTGTTACTGTGGATGAGACTTGGATTCACCATTACAAACCAGAATCCAAACAGCAGTCAAAACAGTGGACAGAAGCTGGTTGTTCAGCACCAAAGAAGACAAAGTCGGTTCCATCAGCAGGAAAGGTCATGGCATTGGTGTTTTGGGATGTTAAAAGGCATTTTGTTTATTGATTATCTTGAAAAGGGTAAAACAATAACTGGGGAATATTATTCTGATCATTTAACTAGATGAAAAAATTCGTGAGGAAAGACCCCGGTTTGCAGAAGAAAAAAAAATCATCTTTCATCAGGACAATGCACCTGCCCAGTGTTTTGGCAATGGGAAAATTAAGGAATCTGCACTATGAATTGTTGGAACATCCACCCTATTCCCCAGATTTGGCTCCCTCTGACTTTATCTCTTCCCAAAACTAAAACTCATCCTCGCTGGTCAGCGTTTTTCTTTGAATAAACAGATGATTGCAGCTGTAGAGGGTTATTTTGCAGATCTTACACGGAACGAACAGAACATGGATGGGTTAATGGCACTGGAGCATCACTGGAATAAATGTATTAGTCTTAAGGGAGATTATGTTGAAAAATAAAAATAATTTTGAAATTATAAATTCGTTTTTTCATTGTTAGGCCGAGAACTTTTCAGACCACCCTTGTACTTTGCTTTGAACTCATTCACAGTCATGACACCAGAACAGACTCTCGCAACTTATTCCACTCATTCACCATTCTCTAAATAAAAAACCTAGTTCTAACACTCTTGTTCAGTTTCCATGGCTCCTAGTTCTCCCACCACCAGACCTGTTCTGGAAAATTTCCTCTGAATTAATCTTGTAAAAACTCCTCAGTAATTTGAATGTCTCAATTATATCACCCCCTTTTTTGACTATCAACCAATTTCTGTAATCCACAGATCTTCAACCTGTTCTAATAAGGTTCATTCCATAGACCAGTTATCATCTTGGTCACTCGCCTCTGGATCCTTTCTACCTCCTTCCCATCAAGAAGAAACCCTGGCACCCAGATCTGGGCACAGTAGTCAAGATAGGGTGTTATCATGGCTTGTCTCTGCTCATCAAAGTATTCTTCAGTAATCAAGTGATCTGATGAATTGATTTAGCCACTTTTGCTATGTGTCCCCTGAACTTCAACTCCCTATCCACCAACATATTCCATATCTCTGGCTTTGTCAATTTCCTGTAGTACAGTTCCACCATTGTGGTATACTTCTGCTAATCTTTTCACCCCAAAATGCATAACCTTACACTTTGCCACATTAAACTGACATCCATTCTCCTTAGCCCAGTCTGCCAGTCTATCAAAATTATCCCACAAAATTTTGACATTCTTTTTGACACCTTCTTTTGGACTTCCCACCAGATTAAATAAACTACTCTCTGATATCTATAAATAAAGGAAAAGAAAGTCAAACAACTCTTGAATGTGAACTGTAGACTCAAATTTACAAATAGTATTAGACAAAAAAAAAAATGAAGGAGTTTGAAAAAAGAATTGCACTTTAAGGCAGAATATGAAAGAAATATTTACTCAGCCAGGAATGAACTCCATGGCAGATATGAAAAAGGATTTCATGAAAAGAAATCTTATAAAGATAGAAAGTTCATGGCTGGTAAATAAGTATGTGGTCTTAAAGAATATATATGCAAATAAATGCAGGAAAAATTAAGCTAAGTTTAAGAGTAAACAAAACACCTGGAAGATTTTGGAAAGAATATAAATATGAAGATGGCCAAATGGTCTTTCTAATAAGAAAGCTTAAAATTGGATGGAATAATACAACAAAGAATCAAATATTATAAAAAAAACTAAAGATGTTGATGCTTTGGATGTTTAGAGTAATAACTTTGAAAATATATTAAATTAGGTAAAAAAAAAAAAATATATATATATATATATATATATATATATATATATATATATTAGAAAAGTGAAAGAAAACATTCAGGAAGAATGCATATCAGCACTTGAGATAGAGGCTCTTAGAGCAGTTTAGAGAAGACTGCTCTTTAGTTAGTAGGGTTTGTTTTTAGCTTCATGTAGCTGATTTATCAAAGAAATCTGCTGGATTGAGATACATAATGAGCTTGATTAAACCAAAATGTTTTATGTGCATCCAACCCTCGAAAGGGTTAATGGGCCATAGGTTCTAGAATCCGAAAATTCTGTTCTAGGCATCAAGCATGGTACTTCTTCAGTCATTTCATGTGTCTGGAGTATGATGGACTTACACCATGTGTTGAAATTGTCTTCCATCTAAAGATATTCACAAACACTCATACCACAATGGAATTTGTAGCTTGGTGCTACTGAGTAGTATTTTAGAAAAGTTATTCTGTTGGTACCTAATATTAGTTAACCATTAATTGTCTTAGTGAAGATGCTTTATTCAACATAATTATTAAAAATAGAAAAATTAATTAAATCAGAATTTCTGGTCATTTCATGTCCACTTTTGGTGCTGCTATAAGATTAAAACAAAATGAAATGCTACAAGCATGAGCAGAACTCAGTGTGTATACCATTCACTTGTATTGAAGCACAGTTTTTTAAGTCTGCTATGGTGAGAGGTATTTGCTTTCCGAAACTAGGAAAGTTCAAGGCAGCCACCAGTCTTATTTAAATTAGGATGATGAAAAATTTAAGTTTTGTTTTTGTAATTGTAATGTCTACTATCTAAGTAGTAGACATTTAGATAATTTAAATTTAGATCTCTCACATTTTATAAGAGACAATCTTTCCATAGAGGTTATGAATATGATTTAAAAAAAAAAAAAAATTAAAAGTAAGATACATAACTTACTCAGACAGAGCAAAAGTTAGGACCACTTTCAGGACAGTTTAATAGAAGCAAATTTTCAGCTCCATTATATGGATATCTTCAGTGCACATTATAAGAGATTACAATAAAATCCAGTTGATTAACTCTCACTCATGTTGCAAAATAATAGGGACCATGGAAATAATTTATTACATTTCTTTGAAATTTAATAAAACGTTTAGTACATTTCTTCGAAAATTGCATTGTGATTAATGTGCTAATTCTTGTGGCTATTTCGTCAGGAATGGTGTTTGGTACCATAGTGAAAGTTATCTAATTAAAATATATACTGACAACAATGATATGCATGTTGAAAAGGAGGATAGCTTGATCACTATAGCATTATTCTAGAATTGCTGTTAAATATGTGGATTTAAAAATGAGGTATGATAGATGTTTAGTAAAATCATCTCCTAAAATGAGAAGCCTTCGTAGCCTTGTGGGAATGTTGCATTGCTTTATAATGCCACTTTCAGAAGAAAACATAGCATTTCTAGTCACTGACTAGAGGAACTTTTACTAGATCTTTCTTCAGCCATTTCACAAGTCAGTCTTTGGCACCAATGTGTAGGACTTTTCTCCCAGAAACTTGGGATTTTAATCTTGTAACTCAAGATAATTTCCTAGAACTTGCACTATTTCAAACAAAAATACTCCTGCCCCGAGGTCTTATAAATAATAAATAGCCCTGAACTTGACTGCCATTGATGACTAAGAGTGGAGACTGGCTGCCAACCAATTTCCATAAAATTAGGGTTAAAGAGTTCTGCCTACTTCCTTTAGGAACAAAATAGCTCCAGTACCTTATATATATAAATCTCCTCTTAAATCTAGGAGGATAGTTTATGGCAGTTATAAACTTTAAAGTTTACTTGATAAAGTAGAGCAGCTTTCATAAAGAAAGCTGTGAAGTTGTCCAGAAGCTTTTCAATACAAACTGGCTTTTATGCAAGATTGTCCCTTATTCTTGCTGTCTTATAAAAATGAGAAAGTGTATAATTCTGATATTCTTCTAATCATGCATTTGTTGACCTTCTGATCTATTAGCAAAGATTGATGACTGCATTGCTATTGTTTCTTCTAAAATCTGAATTTACTTAGCAAAAACCACACGAACTTTTTAGCATTTTTTAAATGTTCTTAAACCAGTGGTTGAGTCTTTAGCCACCTATGTCAATAAATTAACCAAATATTTGCCCATAGCCCTTATGGCCTTTGTCGATACTTCTCACATCAGCCACTAGGGCTTGAAAATGGGATATCTAATCTTGTTTTATCTCATGGATCCTTTTTTCCCTCACAAATAAGTCTTTAACTGCGATACCTTTGGAATTTCTGAAGAAAACTTGTATGATTAAATCATACAATTTAATCATACATTAAATTGTATGATTTTGTCACTAATGGCAATTATTCTTTTCATCAGAAATAAAAATTACAGACAGATTGAAGGAGCAGCAGTGGGTTACAGTGGTTAAAAATGCTTTTATATATAAGGAACTATGTAAGAACAGAGATCTGCAAGTTGTCAAATTGTATCATGCAGACCGCAGATATATAAAAGAGCATGCAGGTAATTTATTATGTCCGTACATGAATGCTAGGAGTATCAGGAACAAAGGAATAGAGTTTTGTTGCCTTGATTAACATCTTGTATTAGTGAAACATGGCTATCAGAAGCAGATATACTAACTCATATCAAGTGTGAAATGTATAGTATTTTTAGGAAGGATAGATAGGAGAGATGGTGCATGCTACTAATATCAAATGTCTTGAATTCAGTTAGAGTTTGAGACCTATGGCTTCAATACTAGTAACACTTTTTCATGTGGCAGAGTTTGAGGCCATCTGGTGTGAGATGGAGTCTAACAAGATTAAACTGCAAGTGCTACCCACAGTGGACGACCCACCACACTCACCGAACATGACCGTAGGGTGCTATGAAAGAATAATATGTAAAAACTGCCATTTGTCGGCTGACATGTTGAATATTGAGTTCCAGACATCAACTGGAACACGAATCTGCACAAAGACATTTAGAACCGAGGCTCACACTATGAGTTTTCATGGTAGGACCACAATGTGTACCTCCCACATTACATGAATCAACATGCAGCAGTGGTGCATGTTGGATGGATGGGTATCGTGGATGCTTGGTGAATGTCTCTTACAAGAGTGCAGAAGTCCAACTACGAAATTCAGAGGTGGCAGTATAATGGCATGGTCTTGTTTTTCCTGGTTTGTCCTTAGACTTCTGTTTGTGGCACTACAAACATTGAACTCAGAGTAGTATCTGAACATTCTGGACAGTGTGACACTTCCTTCTTTGTGGCATTTCTACAGAACCGATCAGTATCTTTTTTCAGCAAGACAATGCACCGTGTCGTGAGGCTGCTGCTGTAACTGCATGGTTTGTGGTCAAGAACGTCAGCCTCACGACACGGTGAAATGTATAGTATTCTATCATCCCCACAACAGTCCAGAACTTCATTATATGCTTACAGGAAAAAGATCCAAAATTCCCATTGATTGCTATCGTATATTTTGTGGTAAGTATGCCCTGTAAGATTGCTGCAGCCATCTCAGTGAAAGGAGGTTCTATATCTTCTTAAGGTGGGCACCATGGCTATTTGTTCCTAACACTATTATGTCCATTAACTTCTTTCTAAGCAGTGTACTTTAGGTTTTCAAGCCTTTCAGAGAAAGTCCAAGTAATGTGTAATATCTGTATAGGTAACTCTCATTATACATGCTTTCATTATATGTGTTTTTACTTATACACAGTTTCATTTTTGTATATAAGAACTATTGCTGTTTGCTATCTAGGGTCATGGAAGCTTCTGTGCATGCTCCTTGTTTCATGTCATTGTTCACTGGCTTAGTGTCCATTCTTTGTCCTTACTGCCTTATTGGTCCATGCAGTATTGTATATCTAAATATGAAGATTTAATGAAAGATGAAATGTAACCGGTACATTTTTGCTCCAATTTGTGGGTTTTTGGACTGCTATAAGAGTTGCCAACGAAAACATCCAAACAATGTATATGCAAAATTTCTTCCTCTATTAGTCTGCATATATTTACCTTTTAAAATACACTTATAATACCCTAAGAATTCTTGAGTAAAAAGCCAATTTATTTAACAATAAGGGACACTGCTAAACGAGAACAGGCTAAAATAGCCGTAAAAATAATAGTTATATATTTAGTTTAATCCTTTATCCAAGTGTAGGCAAACAAGGTTTGCGCATGAAGTATCTTCAGGACTGGGGCAACTCGTGGCAAAGGTGGACTGAGTTCTCACCACTTTCCTTAGTATCCCATAATGCAAAGCACATCTCCCTGCAGACATGTATAATGCTATGCATTATGGGAAGGGTCACTACCCAGACCGATTTCAACCTTTATTGAGGTCTCTTCAGTGGGAGCCAGACCCAGAGGTGATACCAGGGTTGAAGCAATGAAAAGTCATATTTCCATATGCCAGTTGCCAAAAAGTGTCACACCTTATTATTAAATTATTCTGGATTAGAGAAAGATGTTGGAAGTTTTTTTTTCACTAACACAGTTAGACTATAAATTATATATTTAGTTTAATCCTTTATCCAAGTGTAAGCAAACTTTGTTTGCACCCTGTCTGGGGACCCTTTCCATAATGTATAGACATTATACATGCCTGCAAGGAGATGTGTTTTGCATTATGGCATACTAAGGAAAGTGATGAACTCAGTCCATCTTTGCCATGAGTTACTCCTGTTTTGAAGATACTTCAGGTGCAAACTTTGTATGCTTATACTTGGATAAAGGATTAAATTAAGTATATAATTTATAATCTAACCAAGTGAAAAAAACTTCCAACATCTTTCTCTAATCCAGAGTAATTTAATAATAAGGTGTGACAACTTTTGGCAACTGGCATATGGAAATATGATTTCTGCATTGCTTCAACCTTGGTATCACCTCTGGCTCCCACTGACAAGACCCCTAAGAGTCGAAAACTGTTTGGATGGTGGATGGCAATGCTACAGCATTGAAGTTCTGAGGCTTGGCTGTTGCTGTTGCCCAGGTAGAGGGGGGTAATGGATGGCAGTGCTGGAGCCCATGAAGTTAACTGAGGCATGGCTGTTGCTGTTACCCCTCAGATGAAATATGAGCAGTTCTGCTCAGTGGTGGGGTGAGCCTGCCATTGGGTAGAGCCGAATGCTGAAAGTTTTCAGTGACAAGGTGAGCCTGTTACTGAGGGAAACAAAGCTGAGTTTTTGACCTTTTGGGTCACTCACTGATGGGGGATCTGACAAGTTTTTGGAGAAGTAACCCCTCACTTAATACAGGAAACATGGCCTGGGTAGTGACCCTTCCAATAATGCATAGCATTATACCTCTCCACAAGGAGATGTGCTTTGCATTATGGGATTCTAAGGAAAGTGATGAGAACTCAGTCCACCTTTGCCACGTGTTGCCCGAGTCCTGAAGATATTTCAAGCACAAACTTTGTTTGCTTACACTTGGATAAAGGATTAAACTAAATATATAATTTATGGCAGGATTGCTTGTTATTCACAGAATAAAGACGGCTGCATTGCATTGCAGATTTCAGCAAATATTTTTTGGAAGAGTTGCATGAGATGTTAAACTTGACTTTCACATAATGTTTGGATTATGCAATATGTGTATTCTATAACTATTTCCATGGCAATTTTCAGATGAACATTGCTATTTCCAGCAATGTTCATCTGAAATAACATCAATAATTCTCCCACTTAGTGTTAAGCCTGTTGGAACATGCTGTTGCTGAACATCCCTTCACACCTTGGAATCCACAGAACAAGTTTCTTTTTCTCCTCCTTCATCCCTTCTACTATTGTATTGTGGAACATTTCCCCCCCTGATGTGTTTCACTTTAGCAGTTCTTGGTTTTATATGTACTGAATGAGTATTTTATTTACTACTGTGTCTTAATATGTATAAAAATTGGATGCATTTTTATTTAATTTTATTTAAATAAAAAGAGGAGTTAGACAAGGTTGTATCCTTTCACCAAGTCTGTTTAATATTTGTAGTGAGACAGTGATGAAGAAGATTGAAAAACAAAAAATAGGAATTAGTATGAATGGTATAAAATACAACAATCTTAGATATGCTGATGATACCATTCTAATAGTAGAAAACAGACACAAATTAATCAAATTACTGCAGCTACTAATTGAAGAAGGTAAAGAATTTTTATTAGATATAAATGCAAAAAAAAACTAAATTTATGAAAATCTCAAAAGAAAACAGATCCGAGCCAGAAATATTCATAAACAATATGAAAATTGAACATGCAACAGAATACAAATATTTATGCGCCTACTTTACTACAGATGGAAAGCAAGTTAAAGAAATAAAAATAAGAACAGCCATAGCTAAAGATGCATTCTGGAAAAATAGAGATCTGCTTAGAAGTTCTATGAGTATCGAGACAAAAGAATGATAAGAACATTAGTGTGGCCAATTTTCACAAATTAAAGTGAGACCTGGATATTCAAGAAGAGAATAAGGCAATGGATAATTGCCTTTGAAATGTGGTGCTATAGGAGAGCTCTGAAAATCCCATGGACAGAACATGTGACAAATACAAATGTCCTACAGAGAATGAGAACACCATCATCAGTTGCATCAGTCTTGGGACTAGTAGCTCAGCAGCAATTTCCTCCATTCTGCTCTGTCATTGGCTTTCTTCTTAACCTCCTGGTAACTCCTCAAATCCATGCTGTCTTTGACTTGATCAAGAAAGCTTTTCCCCTCTATTTTGCCTTCAGTTATTCTTTTCACAAGTCCATCATGTCGAAGTATATATCCAAACCACCTATTCCTTCTAATTTTGATCGATTTTGTTAGAGTTCTTGTTTCGTTTATCTCTCTCTTTCAGGACTTGTGGGTTTGATTTTTTTTCTGTCCATTTTATTTTGTTCATGCGACGCCAGCACCACATTTCAAAAGCCTCCAGTCTTCTTACATCTTCTCTGCCTAGAATCCAGGTTTCACATCCATACAGTGCAATGCTCCATATCAATGTCTTTACTAATTTTTTTTTTTCAATTGTAGGTTGAGGTTTCCTGTTAAAATGCTTTTCATCTTAGAGAATTGGGCTTTTGCATTGTTTATTCTTGATCTTATGCCTTCTCTTGTTCTGCCATCTTCTGTTATTAGGCTTCCTAAATATTTAAACCTTTTCGCTTGTTTTATTTGTTCCCTGCTGATGTCTATGTGCTCTGTATTGATAGGGATTTTGCCTGTAACAATGATTTTAGTCTTACCTGTGTTGATTTTCATTTTATATTTTTCAAGGTTATTATTTAGTAATTCTAGTATTGTTTTTAACGTTCTTCTGTTTTCTGCTACAAGGGCATCAGTAAATCTTATACACATGACTTGCTCACCATTTATCTTTATGCCACTATTTATTTTATCTTTAGTTTCCTGAATGGCCTTTTCAATATATAAATTAAATAAAAGTGGTGAAAGTATACATCCTTGTCTTACTTCTGATATTTATTATTTTCTCCTTATCATTGATTTTAATCAATCCATTTTGATTTTTGTAAATTTCATAAATTATTTTCCCATCCCTCAAATCTATGCTGATATTAGTTAGACAATTTAGGAGTATTTGCTGGTTTACTTTATCAAATGCTTTCTCTAAATTAAGGAAGCAAATGTATTTTGACTAAGGTCTAATCATCATCAAATTCCTGACATGTACCCTCAAGGGGTATACAGGATATGATATACTACATGAAAAATTTACATCAATACCAACTTCCTATCTACAATTTTCCTCCAAATCAGTCTATTACTTATCAAGACTCCAACATTATCAGATCTTATATTTCTATCGTCTAAGGCACTTTGTACTGTATCAATCCACCTATATCTTGGTCTTCCTCTGGAATGTTTTCCTGTCAACCTGAGAACACTTCTTTTGCTAATCTTTCCTCGCCCATTCTGTTTAAGTGACCATACCACCTGAGATTAGCTCTGCTAACGCATTCCTGGTTGCTCACAATGTCAGATTCTTTCCTAATATCCTCGCTTTTAATATGATATTGCCATTGATGCTATATGTTCACGCCTCTAATCTTTCTCAGGACTCTCATATCTGCGGCCTCTAGTCTTTGGTCAAGTGTTTTACTTCTGACTCAGCTCTCAGATCCATAAGTTAAAACTAGTTTGAACATTGTCTTGTATATAGCTAATATAGTGTTGTGACTAATTTCTCTCTTATTCCATACTTTTCAATTAATTAAATTGAAAATTTTAATTAATTCAAATTATTCAATTAATTAATTCAAATTATTCAATTAATTAATTCAAATTATTCAATTAATTAATTCATTAAAATCATTAAATTAAATTCAATTGACTTCCATAGGAAGTCAATTGAATTTAATTTATTCAATTGACTTCCTACCATACCAGCTTTGTTGATTCTGTTGTCTATTTCCATATTTAATTTACCATCTTCACTAAAAATCGTGCCTAAGTAGCTGAAATGTTTTACTTGTTCCACAGGTTCGCTGTTCACAACACAGTTGACATTTTCAACAATTCTACCTATTTTCATTGTCTTCGTCTTTTTAATGATGACCTTCATACCATATCTATTACAACAGTTATTCAATTTAGTCAGGGAATCTTGCAGCCTTGTAGCGGATTTATTTAGAAGTATAACATCGTCCGCATAAAGCAAAGAGTTGACATTAACATCTCCAATTCTGATATCATGTTTAATACCACTTTCCTTCATAATGTGATCCATAACAGAGGGGATAATGTACACTCTTGTCTCATACCAGATTTAACAATCTTCCTCTACTTCTTTCAATTCTAACTGCAGACGTACAACTCAAATATAGTTGTAAGTATTGCTTGATGTAATGCCCCATTGACACCATATAACTGTAGCGTATTGAATAGCTTCTCTCTTGGCACCTTGTCATAACCTTTTCCAGATCGACAAAAACTTAAATACAGATCTTTGTTATATTCCCATGCTTTCTCAACTATTTGTCGTAAAGTGAAGATCTGATCCTAACAGCCTCTATTTAGCCTGAATCCAGCTTGTTCTTCACCAAGCTTTTCTTCCACAATTCTTCTCACCGTTTCTCAAGTATACATATATAGATCTTGCTGCCAGGAACACTCAGTAGGGAAATACCTCTGTGATTCTCACATTGTTTTATTTCCCTTTTTATATATGGGTACTATTAGAGCTCTACTCCAATCATCGGGAATTCATGCCTCTGTCCAGGCTTTCTGAACTATGCAGTGCAGCCACTGTAAGACTTTTATACCACCATACTTCAGCATTTCTGATCAAATGTCATCTACTCTTGCTGCCTTTCCATTTCAAGCCTTTGATGGCTTTTCTACTTCAAGTATGGATATGTATTCCTGACTGTATGCCTGTTCAGTGTTTTTTACCACTGTGCTATCATTGTTTGTTTCATTTAGCAATTTTTCGAATAGTTACTCCATACTTCAAGGATATCTTTTTCTCCCATTTTCATGTCACCTTTATCATCTCTAACTCCTTTTACAGCACTCTTTCCTTCTAAGCTGTTTCAACAACCTCCAGAATATCTTACCACCTTCTTGATATTTATTTTCTATGTTCTTGCCAAAGTCCTCCCATGACTTTTGTTTAGCTAGTTTTACACAGTGTTTCGCTTTCTTACATTTGTCTATGTATTCTCTAAGAGCACAAGCTGACTTATTTGCCAGGAACATTTGATATGCTTTCTTCTTTTCCTTCACTGCTTCTTTAACTTCCTGTGTCCACCATGGAGTTCTGATTTTTCTATCCTTGCAGACAACCTCACCACATGCCTCTCTGGCTGAATCAATCAGGGTTTTCTTCAAGGCTTGCCACTGAATCTCCAAGGTTTGGTTCCTATTCTCAAACTCTTTCATTTTTCATTCAATAATCTTTGTGTATTTTAGTCTACGGTTCCCATCTGAGAGCTGCTCTACTTTTATTTGCTTTAAAACTTTCTTACATGTTATTCTTTTCAATATGAAATTCAATTTTATCCTGCTCAAGACTAAATAGTGATCACTTCCAATTTCAAATCCTCTGTAACTCTGGTGTCCTGCACCAGGGAGAAAACATCACTATCAACAATGACATAGTCAATGAGACTTTTCTTATTCCTTGCCTTTTCTCTCCATGTGAATTTGTGCACATTTTTATGTTGGAACATGGTGTTAGTAATAACCAGTCCATGTCCTGAGCAGAAATCCACCAGGTATTTGCCATTATTATTAGCTTTGCTCTTTTCTCCAAATTTTCCCAAAATATTTTTGTATGTCTGACAATCATTTCCTACTCTGCTATTTAGATCCCCAAACAAGGACCAATTTTTCCTTTTTCACTGTGTCAGTTGCTTTTTCTAAAGCATCAAAAAATTCCTCCACTTCTACCTTAGTAGAACCTTCTGTGGGACCATAGGCACAAATAAGTCTCATTGTCCAGTTTCCCATTCTGATATTTGCTCACATCACTCTACTTGAGACTGCCTGCCATTCAAGAAGATTAGCCTTGTATTTTGTGTTGAATACAAGGCTACTTCTTCTTTTCCTTGATTTTCATTTCCTGAATATAGCATTTTGTATTTATTGCTCAGAAAGATCTCACCAGTTTTTGTCGTTTTTGATCTGGTACTTATCTAATTCCTCAGCTAGCTCAATTTCTTTACCATTCAATTTTTTATTTTCATTTTTTATTGAGTTAGAGTGTGCTTTCAGATTTGTTCCAGTAGCTGACTTTTCGCTGTTCGCCCTGGTTCCCTGGCGAAAACAACTGGGGCCTTGTTTAACCAGTGACGCCCCAGCTGGCATGAAATTTTGTCATGTTGTACCATCATTTTGTATATTGGTTTAAGCCAATAAGAATACAATTTGGTCGGCTAAATCCCAGATTGCCAGCCCTTCCTCGTTTGTTCAGTATCTAGGTAGATACACAACAGGGTGCACCACGAGAAGGTGAGGATTGGGCATTAGGTCAGAAGCCCTGGTCTGTTCTCTGCATTCCTTTAAAGGCTATGTGGAGGTCTCCTCTCAGTTATACAGCTTTGACCCTTAAGCATCCCCACATGAGAATGAGAACACAGAGATCTTTATTACATGAAATTATCCAGAGAAAGATGAGATTGGCAAGACATGTACTGAGAGGTTCAGCAGGATAGAGGATACTAAGTTTTAGAAGGAAAAATTATGGGAAAAGGATAATAGGTAAAAAACGAAATACATGGCTTGAAGATATAAGATCATGTGACTTGATCACATGGCTATGCAGAAACAAAAAGGAAAGCCACCAACAGAGAGAACTGGAAGGACATGGTGTTGCACCCTCTCACTGAGGAAGCTACATGAAGAAGAATATTTTCTTTAAACAATTCAATTAATAATAACATAAGCAAAGTGTTTTAACAAATTTACAAGCTTTTTTGATTGTGATCTTCTTGTTTTTCTCAGATGCGATCCTTTGAAATCATCTGTATACCATAACTCCGAATTTTTATTTTTTATTTTTGCATTATTTACTTGCAGTATCTCAATTTACATATCGGTGTATTAAGCTAATTACCAATTTCTAAGATATTAAGTACTTTTTTGTGAATCCCCCCCTGCATCCCCCCCTCCCTCCCTTCCAAAAGTTGTGAAACTATTATACATCAGTGTGCTCAGGATTAATTTAGAAGCATTGCTTTTTAAACCAAATATGGAACTCTTCCAAGAGAATGGTGGTCTCACTGTGGATGATTAGATTCATCTACCAGTTACTTTCACAAACATTCAAACCCATGATGGTCTGGTTTGTCAGGACAAGCCTTATCCACTCAACCAATCAGGCTAGAAAGTTAGTCCTCTTGTAATGTTACTATGGATCTTTATATCTCTTAACATATTGACATATCAGAAAGCATCCTATAGATTCTCAATTGGAGTGATATCTGGGGACTAGGGAGATAGCCAAGAAAAGAAAGGGAGGCTGGCTTGATGAAGAAGGTATATGTTCTGAAATATTAAGCATTTTGTTGCCATTCAGATCCATGCCATTTGAGCATTTCCCCACACTATTGTTTCACTTCCTCAGTTTTCAACACGAGGTGGGAACAAACATGGAAGGTTTGTTCTCATCTTGTGTTGAAAAATAAATATTACTTTTGTGTGGTAGTCAGGTCATTGTACATATGCAACAAGTCATCTTTAGTGTTGATGTAAATGAATATAAATCTGAAGTGTCATATGATCAACTACAGTAACGTAGTAAAATGAATTGCAATTTAAACTCTAGATAGCATTTTTGCTTGATGGCAAAAAAAAAAAAAAAAAGCTCGAATTTTTGATTCTATTATACTGATAAGGTTTCAGATCAGTGTTTCATGCTGATTTTTTTAAAAATACATTTCAGTAATTTTTTACTATATGACAATACACTGTCATGAGTTCTAGACAAGCTATGAAAATAAAATTCATTGTATATTTTTCCTTATAATTTCTCTTAGTAATTTGAAATATTAATGTTATACAGAAACAAACTGTTTCAGTTAAATATCTAATATCTGTATATCTAACACTAAGGTTTAATGGTTTTCAAGTTTTTGATAATTCATATTTTTTAATGATATTTCACTCATCATCATCAAATTCCTGACATGTACCTCTAGGTGTGTACAGGATAAGACAGTACTACATGAAAAACATCATTACTAACCTTCTATCTACAATTTTCCTCCAAATCAATCTGTTACCTGTCAAGACTCCAACATTATCAGATCTTATATTTCTGTCTTCTAAGGCACTTTTTACTGTATCAATCCACCTATACCTTGATCTTCCTCTGAGTCTTTTTCCTGCAAACTTGTCAGAGAATACTTGTTTTGCTAATCTTTCCTCTCCCAAACTCCCATTTAAGTGACCATGCCATCTGAAATTAGCTCCTCTGCTAACACATTCCTGAATACTAACAATGTTAAGTTCTTTCCTAATATCCTCGTTTTTAATGATTTTGCCATTGATGCCATCTGTTCACGCCCCTAATCTTTCTCAGGACTCTCATATCCGTGGTCTTAAGTCTTTCGTGAAGTGTTTTATTTCTAACCCATCTCTCAAATCCATAAGTTAAAATTGGTTTGAACACTGTCGTGCATACAGCTAACTTAGTGTTCTGACTAATTTCTCTCTTATTCCATATGAATTTATTCAATTGACTTCCTACCATATTGGCTTTCTTGATTCTGTTGTCTATTTCCATATTTAATTTGCCATCTTCCCTAAAAATTGTGCCTAAGTAGCTGAAATGTTTTACTTGTTCTTTAGGTTCTCCATTCATAATGTAGTTGATATATTCAATCTTGCTATTGCTGATTTTCATACCAAATCTATTGCAGCAGTTATTCAATTTAGTCAGGGAATCTTGCAGACTCGTACTGGATTTTCTTAGGAGTACAACATCATCTACATAAAGTAAAGAGCTGAGATTAACATCTCCAATCTTGATATCAGGCTTAATACCACTTTCCTTCATAATGTGATCCATACAGATAATAAATAACAGAAGGGATAATGTACATCCTTGTCTGACACCAGATTGAACATTAAATTATCGTCCTGTACTTCATTTCTAACTGCTAACTTACAACTCAAACCCAAAGCCTGGAAACTGGCCTATATTCAACCATTCATAAAAAGTGTGACAAATCGCTGCCATCTAAATACTTCCCTATCTCACTCACTTCAGTCCTATCTAAAGTGATGGAGAAAACCATCAACTGTCAACTTCTACTCTACCTTGAAGTTGACCAGCTATTAAGCGACCACCAGTATAGATTATGTCGATGCTGATCAACAGGAGATCTACTCGCATACATTACCCATCGCTGGACAAATTTTACAAATCCCAAGTAGTTGCACTTAATATCTCTAAAGCTTTTGACCTGGTCTGGCACAAAGACTTACTAAGCAAACTCCCATCATTTGGACTGTCTCAGGACTTCTGTAGATGGATTGCCAGCTTCCTGTCTGGATGCACACTGTATGTGATGGTAGACTGCTTCCTATCCTCTCACCATCCAACTAATATTGTAGTCCCACAAGGTTCGGTTCTCTCACCAACCCTCTTCCTTCTATATATCAATGACCTACTTCAGTTGACCTCCAACCCAATACATAGTTTTGCAGACGACAGCACATAGCACTCTTCCCTTTCATTTGACAAATACTCCTCTACACAACTCATCTCAACCCACAGAGCATCAACCACCACTGCCCTTAATTCTGACCTCTAAGCATTCCTCTAATGGGGCTCAGATAACCTTGTCAACTTCAACACTAGTAAAACCCAGTTCTGTCTTATTTCTCACAAAAAAAAAGAACCATTTTCTCCCAGTATTATTTTTGATAACACTCAAATTCCAAGACAAGCTGAGATTTCCCCTTCTCAGAATTACCCTGACATCAGGCCTCTCCTGGCATAAACACATCACAAGCATTGCATCCTCAGCTTCCAAAAAACTAGGATTTCTCTTTCACTGAAGATGTTACTTCACTTCTAAACAGCTGTTAACCTTATTACCTTGATGTACCTGTGGTTTCAGTCAGGATTTCTCCATGACTGCAGGTCGTAAAGAGTCCAGCTATTCCTGTCTTGGGCGTTTCTTCTCCATTTTCTTCCAACTTTCTTAATCATTGGGTCTTCCCCACCTTAAGGCTGGTCTTCCAGGTTTCCTTTTGTTATTTCTCAGATACCAGTTTGTAACTCTGACTGTCCATCTGTTGTCTCTCATTCTGGCGAGCTATCCTGCCCATCTTCTTTTGCTGTTGTAGATTGTTTTTATTATATCTGTGAGTCCAGACTTCTTCCTGATTTCTGTGTCTTACGTGGTCTATTTTGTTTATATTGCATATTCTTCTTTCTATTGCATGTTGAGTTGTTATTAAGCTTTGTTCTTCTTTTAAAGTTGTGTTCCATGTTTCACTGCCATAAGTTAATGCTGGTAAGATGTGACTATTGAAAAGATGGGCTCTTATGTCTATATTATATTTGACGATATCTATGTTTTGGTTGGTAATTGTTGATTTTATTTTGTTGAAGCCTATCCAAGCAGCTCTTTTTCTCCTTGCTATTTCATTTGATATATCATTATTCATTTTTATGGACTGACCGAAGTAGATGTATTCTTCAACTTTTTCGATGGTGTGAGGTTCTAGAGTGATTGTATGATCTTTAGTATTTGTTTTTCATCCATCTTGTTTTGTCAGGGTGTATTTCCAATCCAATTTTTTGGCAGTTTTGGCTTATGTTATTCAGCATTGATTCTAGGAGTTTGGGTGAGTGAGATATTAATACCACATTGCACATCATCGGCGAATAATAGGATATTTAATATTTCACCATCAATGTTTATTCCATCTTACATGTCAATTTTTCGAATGATGCTGTCCAGAGTAGATGTGAAGAGATTAGGTGATAAGACATCACCCTGACGTACTCCTCTACTTAAGTTAATTTTAATCAGGTGATTGAAAAGGGTGATGTTTGTTGTGCTTTCTTTGTAGATATCTTTTATGAGTTGGATGTATGCTTTTTCTATGCCTTGTTCTATTAAAGCTTGGAATGCTGCGTTATGCTCAACAGTGTGAAATGCCTTTTTAAAATCTATAAAAAGATGACAAAGTGGGATCTGGTATTCTCTGCATCTTTCTGTTAGCTGAGTAATAGTTTGAATGTGATCTATTGTTGAAAAGCCTTTTGAAACCAACCTGTTCTTTGCAGCTATTTTCATTGATGGCAGTTTGTATTTGGTTTAGGATGATTCTGGCGAATATTTTATGTGTGTGTGCGCTAATAGACAGATAGGTCTGTAGTTACTGATGTCTTCTTTATTACCTTTTTTATGCAGAATTATGGTCGTTGATGTTTTCCATTCAGTAGGTACTTTCCTTAATTGTATATATTGGGTAAACCTTTCTGCTAGAGCCACAAAAGCTTTAAAGAGTATTTGTCCACCCATTTTTAATTCATCAGATTTTATACCTTCAATTCCTGGTGATCGGTCATTTTTCATATGGTGGATAGCCATTTTTATTTCTTCAGGTAGGACAGATGGTTTTTCCAAATTTTTGTCTGGTACTGGAGCTGTGATTACTTGTTTAGATGAGTAAAGGTTCTCATAAAACGATTTTACTATTTTTCCATTTCACCTCTGTTTGTGTGTCTGTTTCCTTGATTGTCTATGAAGGCTGACGGTAGTGGTTGCTCTAGATTTATTTCTTTTTCTACTTTTTTTAGGCTACTGCAGAGCCTAGCTACTTCTGCCAATTTTGTTGTTCTATATATGTTATAGTCGTCTTTGATATTCTGCCTCAGTTGTTTACAAATAATTTTATATTCTAGACGATCTTTTCCTGTATCTTTCAGTATTCTTCTTTTCTTCAGCAGTTCGTTGTTCTTGCTGATAGGCGTTTCCTGGTCTTAGGAGGAAGTCCATATGAGGCTCTTTCTTTGCAGTTCATTAATTTATTGTTAAAGTTTGTTAAATCTTCGTCGATGTCATTTTCTAAATTCTTCTGGGTTTATCTGTTTTGAATGTTTTTTATGGTTGGACTATGCTCGTATGCGTTCTTCATTTTTTTTATGTATTTTGAGAGTGGTTCTTATTGGACTGTGGTCTGAATGAATGTCGCAGTAAGTTTTCCCAATGACTTCGACATTTTTTATTATTCTTTTGCAATCTGTTAGGATGAAATCAATTTCATTTCTTGTCTCTCCATTTGGAGATTGCCAAGTCCATCTTTTTCCAGTCTCTTTTTAAAGAAACTATTCATAATGTACAGCCTTTCTGCTTCTATAAATTCTGCCAGGAGTTCACCTTGTTCATTTCTTTCCCCTTTCCCCCACGGTCCAACGTATTTTTCTTCAATAAATCCTGTACCAATCTTTGCGTTGAAATCTCCACACACTATTGTGTATGTTGTTTTTTCAGTAATGTTCCTCGTAGGTGTTCATAGAAATTTTCTATTTCTTCTTTGTCAGCTGTTGAGGTGGGTGCGTAGGCTACTATTATTTTTATTGTTATGGATTCTCCAATTTTTAATATTAGTGTTCCTAGTTGTTCAGAATGGATTGTACATTTCATTTATGATGAAGCCAACTCCTCCAGCCCTTGTAGTGTTATCTGAGGCTCCCAGGAAAATTTGGTTGCCATTGTTCCATTTTGCTGTTAATTTAGCTGTTAACCTTAAGCTGTTAACAAATCACAAATTCACTCAGCTATCAAATACTGCTCTCACATTTGTAGTGGGGCTCCTAAAAGCTCCCTCAAAATGCTTGACTCAATACAGAAGAGCACAATTAGACTATAAATGACCAATCTTTTACCAACTCGCTCCCTCACTTTCACATAGACGTTCTCTGCAATTTGTATATTCTATAAATATTTCCATGGGACATGTTCATCTGAAACAGCATCAATAATTCCTCCACTCTGTACGAAGCCCATTGGAACATGTACAACTGCCATCCAACATCCTTTCACAGTACACCGTGAAATCCACAGAACAAGTTTCGTTTCCTCCTCCTTCATCCTTGCTACTGCAGTACTGTGGAACAGTCTTTCTCTTGACGTATTTCCCAAGGAATACAACATACAGGCTTTTAAATCAAATGTAAACAAGTTTCTCCTTTCCCGACCCCACTATCCATATACAGCACTAACGTATTCTAGGTTGATCAGCCAACCTCTCATGTTAGGGCCCAACATAAAAAAAAAAAAAAACGGTGCATAGCTGATATTTATTTAGAACTCTAAATATTTTTTCAGATGTGCCTTGAATGTATAGGATGGTAATAGTTTTGCTGCAGTCATATGTGGTAGGCAATGGAAGGGATTTTTGGAGAGCACTTAGTATTTTTTCTATCCTGTGGAGATTATAGCCATTGGCTAAGAAGGTGTGATGTGCGTGATTTCAGCAGTAAGAGCATTGCTATTGGAACAAATAGCTTTTTAGGATACCATACTGTTGATTTTTTTTTTTTTTTGGAAATTTTTTCACTTGGCTATGCTACTAATTATGTATTGGATTTTATCCTTTATCCAAGTGTAAGTAAACAAAGTTTGCGCCTGAAGTACTTTCAGGACTGAGACAACTCCTGGTAAAGGTGGTATAGGTTCTCAATCACTTGTATTAGTATGTCCTGTAATGCAAAGACATCTCCTTCCAGACATGTATAATGCTATTCATTTGGGATTATCACTACCCAGACTGGTTTCAACCTTTATTGAGGTCTCATCAGTGGGAGCCAGACCCAGAGGTGGTGATGAAGGTGGAATCAATGGAGAAGTCATATTTACCTATACGAGTTGCCAAAGGGTGTCACACTCTATTATCAAAATTCTCTGGATTACAGATAGTTTATGGAAGTTTTTTCACTTGACTATGCTACTAATTATATATTGGGTTTTATCCTTTATCCAACTGTAAGCAAACAAAGTTTGCACCTGAAGTATACTTTCAGAACTGAGGTAACTTGTGGCATAGCATTATGCATTTTTGTTTGGAAGTCTTTTTTTTCACTTGGTTAGACTATAAATTATATATTTAGTTTAATCCTTTATCCAAGTGTAAGCAAACAAAGTTTGCACCTGAAGTATCTTCAGCACTGGAGCAGTTTGTGGCAAAGGTCTGATCACTTTCCTTAGTATCCTAAGACATGTATAATGCTATGCATCATGGGAAGGATCACTACCCAGACCAGTTTCGACCTTTATTGAGGTCTCTTCATTGGGAGCCAGACCCAGAGGTGATACCAAAGTTGAAGCAATGCAGAAGCCATATTTCCATATGCCAGACCTCAATAAAGGGTGAAACCTGTCTGGGTAGTGACCCCTTCTCATAATGCATAGCATTATACTCTTTGCATTATGGGATACTAAGGAAAGTGATCAGAACTCAGTCCACCTTTGCCACAAGTTGCCCCAGTCCTGAAGATACTTCAGGTGCAAACTTTGTTTGCTTACACTTGGATAAAGGATTAAACTAAATATATAATTTATAGTCTGTGTTAGTGAAAAAAAAACTTCCAACATCTTTCTCTAATCCAGAGTAATTTAATAATAAGGTTGACACCTTTTATCAGCTGGCATATTCAAATATAACTTCTGCATTGCTTCAACCTTGGTATCACCTCTGGGTCTGGCTCCCACTGAAGAGACCTCAATAAAGGTTGAAACTGGTCTGGGTAGTGACCCTTCCCATAATGCATAGCATTATACATGTCTGCAAGGAGATGTGCTTTGCATTATGGGATACTAAGGAAAGTGATCAGAACTCGATCCACCTTTGCCACGAGTTGCTCCAGTCCTGAAGATACTTCAGGCACAAACTTTGTTTGCTTACACTTGGATAAAGGATTAAACTAAATATATAAAGCATTATACATCTCTGGAAGGAGATGTGCTTTGCATTATGGGAGATACTAAGGCAAGTAATGAGAACTTATACCACCTTTACCATGAGTTGCCCCAGTCCTGAAAGTACTTCATGTGCAAACTTTGTTTGCTTACAGTTAGATAAAGGATTAAACCCAATATATAATTAGTACCATATTGTTGAACTGGATGATGGTATGACTGCAAATATCTCCCTGTGTAGGTTTTCTATAAACAGAAAAAGATAAGGAAACATCTGGAAGCCGTGTGATTAGTGTATCCTGGAAGGGCAGACAGTCATTGGCTTCCTGTTCCATTGTGAAGTGAATTTAAGGGTGTTGACTATTTAAATATACTAAAAATGTATCTAATGTGTTTGGACCATGTGGCCAAATAGTGTGAGTGGCTGTATTCATAGTTAGCTTTTCCAAGTGTTCTATGTAGAAACACTGGCTAAAGGGGGGCATTGCTGTCCATCTAGTTGTTTGTATATCTTTCCTTTCCATGTAAGATGACCTGCATGTACAGTAAATTCTATAGTGTATGTAAATTCTATTTTAATATTGATAACAACATCAAAACAACAATTGGATCCAGATCATAGCTGACTTCATCAAACATCCATCCTTTCAGAATTGATTGAGATTACTTGTTATTCAAGTGTAAAAATATAAAACACTGAAATTTCATAATGTTTCATAGAAGGGATAGTTGAATAGCTGAAGAGTGTTTGCATCATCTCTCCTCATACTACCAAAGGGTTTATTACATAGGAATTGTACAATATCATCAACCTCCAGATTGCAGAATGACTAGAACCATGATCAGATATAATTTTAACTCTTTAACGATCATCTCCCTTCTGAAAAACCACCCCCAGCCTTAGTTTGGCTTTGTGAAGTTACCATATATATGAAAGAATCTTATTCTTATCCTTCATCCCAGCTGTCAGAACCAGACGACTGTAAGTTTTTCTTCTTCTTTTTTGGATCATTCTTTGTTATTAGTGCCTGTATACTTTTTTTTACCTACATGTATGCATTGGTAAACCTGTGTTATAGTTCCTTGACAATGAAACAATATTTAGTTTTAATAACGATATATAATTAGTTATATATTGTCATCTACTAAAATACCAACATACATTTTCATTAATTAAGAGTAAAGCTAAAAAAATAAACATCTGTCATATATGGTAAAAATAAGTGAAAGATCTCTGTTGCTACAGAGAATTATCTTGACTTATTTTTTTTCATTTATGTTGTTTACCTGACATACTTTATTTTAAAATACATTTTATTTGAAAAACTTGAATGAAATGATTTAGATTCTGATTGATTAAAATTTTAATGTTTTCAAATTGTATAATTCTAGATTATCCAGACTGCAGTGTTTACAGTAATGGGATCACTGATCAATACCCTCATTGATCTTCCGTGGACTGTATATCTCATTTTTGTTATTGAGCAGCGTCATGGGTTTAATAAACAGGTATTAAAATACTTAAGTTATATTTGTTTCATTATGTATGAGGAATTTTTTTATGCTAGTGTCATTCCATTTTGAAATCGTCAAATTAAAAATTAAATTGAAATGCATAATGTTGCATTTTGATGAAATTTAGTTATCCTGTTTTTAGATGGAAGAAGTTGTTCCTGGCATCCTTATTAATTATGGCAGCCATTTTTTTTTTTTTTTTGGTGAATCTACAGAATTTTACCATTTTAGATGGTTTTAAAATTAATCACAACAATTTCCGTATTGTCCAGTTTCTGATTTTAATGCTCAAGGTGTAACTTTGAGCATTAAAATGTAACTTATTTGTAACTTGAGACAAACTCATTTTTTTTTCTAAGATGGCAGCCAGCTGCTTTGTGTGTTCCAGTGCTCTTTTTCACCATCTTGTGTAGTCCCTAGATTGAATTTCATTTATACATGTAGTAGAACATTTATACCTAAAATTCATCTTGATTGAATCCTTTATTTTTTGAAAAAACATTGGCTCAATGTTTGCAGAAAATTAAAAATGAATGACTTTAAAGTCCAGGAGTTAATGGAAAGAGCTCATTTGCTATGAAGTTGTTTGCTAGTTTTGTAGTCTGCAAGGAACTACTAGTAATTGTATGCATCATGTTCAATTAGTTTCATATTCATCCAACTACTTCAGCATCATCCTACCAAAGAATGGTTACAATAGAACATTAGTCAACAAAATTCTATGGCAGCCTCCAAGAATGAACGTGAAAAACAAGACTTCAGAGCAACAGTGATTCTTCCCTAAGTATAGTCAGTCACAGATAAAATATCAAGGAATACTAAATCAACAAAATATAATGGTTGCCCCCCCTCCTCCCAACAAGATCTCTAATCTCTTGAAACAAACCTCTAAAATCTCCCCATCTACCTCTCAAAAAACATGTCTACAAGATCCACTTTACTTGTGATTTCCAGTACATAAGACAGACAGGCGAGTTAGAAGTACGCCAATCTGAACACATCAAGAACATATAGAACAAAAGGAAACGCAAATCAGGAATGGCATCACATATGACTGAAACCAAACATCAAGTATTATGGCAGTAAACCAAAATGCTCCACATAGATTGTAGTTTTTTCTTAAGAGCATTCAAGGAATCAGCTGAAATGATTAAATATCCTCATCAGTGCAACAAAAAATAGGATAATTTTACATCAAGATTGGTCTTTTCTAATTCAATACAACATGCACATGTTACCAATTGTTTGCAGCACACCATAACCAGCAAACAACTTCATATGAGCTCGTAGCCAGTGCACACTTTTTCATTGTTGTTCCTGTTTTCTGATGTTTCATTATGTGTGTTACCTGTTATAACCTATTTTTTAGTTTATTCACATATTTCTTCTTTGAAGCACAAGAATTTTCATGAAACTTTTAAATAGTCAATAAATTATTCTATCCTGTCTGTTTCTTTCATGCAGAAGAATGGCAACAAAACATTGCTAATCTGTAAGTTGTGATTTAAAATTAATCACAACAGGTTTTAAATCCCTCAGAAAGTGAATTCTGTGGATCTGCCAAATAAAAATGGCCTCCATAATTAATATAATGGCAGGAAACATCTGAAAAAAATTTTTTCCATCTAAAGGTAACAAAATAACTTGCTTTCATCAAAATCATAAATTATTCAGCCTCAGCCTCCTAACAATTTCACTTGGAGTGACCAATTTGTTGTTATTGTGAGATTTTTTTACTATTAAAATGATCTGTTTGCTGATTAAGATATACTAATTAAGAATAAGCCTAGTTTGCATCACTGCTATTCTTTGGTTAGAATGAATTTGGTTTCACTCGTCTAGAATACAAGCAAGGCATGCTAGCTGGTCTCTTGAAATAGAGGTGGCATTAGCTTTCTTTTTCTCTGTCTCCTTCTTTCTTCCTCCAGAGAAAGAGACAAAATCAGCCAGAGAACAAATTTATAAACATAAGACTATAGATAACATTAACTACCCTGAGACTGCTGAAAATTAGCAGCTTTTTGTAGACCATAGTCCTTCAGAAGAGAATTTATTACTCTTTCTTAGGTTCTATCTTTAACTTACCAATCTGTTCTCCTCTTACTGCATTCTATAAATATCTATGGTTTTATGTATCTTTATATTTCAAAAATAACCTCTTTATTTATGATAATTCTTAACTCTGGTTTTTGTTCTGAAACACAGTAATGGATATTCTCACATGCTGAAATTAGATTTATATGAAGTGGAGTTGGCCATGACAGGCTTTTTTTTTTTTTTTTTTTTCATAATACACAAAGAACAATGGAATGAAACTAATTCAGATCATTTAGTAAATGAAAGTGATAAAATCCATTGAAGTTGATTACTAATCCACAAGCAGTATAATGAGATAGATATGGAATAACTCATGTTGATGTTTAGTAGAGAGAACACACACACACATAAAGATAATTAACTGTTTATTTAGTTAATTGGATTGTTAAGCGAATAATTTTTTATCAAGGCATCTTTCACAGGCACAAAGAAATATACTAAGCACATGCAAGCAGGCATACCACCATGAAGGTAAACACAAACTGACTGTAAAAGGCAGGTTCCAACAGTCCTCACTGGCATTTCTCACTAAAGCCTGTCTTTTATAGTTAATTTGTGTTTGCCTTCCTGCTGGTAAACCTGCACATGTGCTTAGTATATTTCTTTGTGTCTGTGAAAGATGCCTTGGTGACAAAGGCAAAATATTGGCTTAATAATCCAATTAGCTAAATCAATTAGGCTAATAATTATCTTCAGATATATGATCTTTCCACTAAACACAAACATGTAAGCATATAGGATGAGTAATATTTTTTATATGCAGTGTTCTGCTTTTGTCATATGATCAGTGACCTACTTTAATTCTTTGATATTTGATTGTGTAGAGCATGTCCATGATATATTAAATTCAAAATGTTACTTCTATATTTACATTATAATTGTCAACATTTCAGTTGTATAAAATATTCAAGAAGGATGCAAAGAGAGTACATATCACTGCTCGAGATATTAAAGATAGAGAAAAGAGATATCAAAAGCCTGAAGTATAGAAAGCAGCTAGAGTAGATATTTGACCAGAAATGCTCAAATATGGAGGTGTATAAAGATGTTGCAATGACTGCACTGCATAATTCAGAGGGCCTGGTCAGAAGGTTGAATTCCCAGTGATTGGAGTAGAACTCTCATAGTACCAGCTATTTAAAAAAAAAAAAAAAAAAAAAAAAAAAAAAAAAGAAGGAATAGAACTGAATGTGAGAATTGCAGAGGAATTTCGCTACTAAGTGTTCTAGGTAAGATTTATGCAAGCATACTTCAGAAGAGGCAGAAAAAATTGTAGAACAAGCTGGATTCAGGCCAATTGGAGGTTGTAAAGATCAGATTTTCACTTTACAACAAATAATTAAGAAATCATGGGAATATGACAAGGATCTGTACTGACATTTTGTAGATCTGGAAAAGGCATACAATAAGGTGCCCAAAGAAATGCTTTTCAAAACACTAAAATTATGCATAAGAAAAGCTTGGTGAAGAACAAGCTGGATTCAGGCCAAATAGAGGCTGTCAGGATCAGATCTTCACTTTACGACAAATAGTTGAGAAAGCATGGGAATATAACAAAGATCTGTATTTAAGTTTTGTCGATCTGGAAAAGGCATATGACAAGGTGCCAAGAGAGAAGCTATTCAATATGCTACAGTTATATGGGGTCAATGGGGCATTATATCAAGCAATACTTAGTCTTTATTTGAGTTGTAAGTCAGCAATTAGAATTGAAGGAAGTACAGGAAGATGGTTTAATGTTAAATCTGGTGTGAGACAAGGATGTACATTATCCCCTCTGTTATTCATTATCTATATGGATCACATTATGAAGGAAAGTGGTATTAAACATGATATCAGAATTGGGGATGTTAATGTCAACTCTTTGCTTTACGCGGACGATGTTATATTTATCAATAAATCCGCTACAAGTCTGCAAGATTCCCTGACTAAATTGAATAGCTGTTGTAATAGATATGGTATAAAGGTCAGCAATAAAAAAACGAAGACAATGAAAATAGGTAGAATTGTTGAAAATGTCAACTGTGTTGTGAACGGTGAACCTGTGGAACAAGTAAAACATTTCAGCTACTTAGGCAAGATTTTTAGTGAAGATGGTAAATTAAATATGGAAATAGACAACATAATCAACAAAGCTGGTATGGTAGGAAGTCAATTGAATAAATTCATATGGAATAAGAGAAATTAGTTGGAACACTAAATTAACAGTATACAAGACACTGTTCAAACCAGTTTTAATTTATGGATCTGAGAGTTGGGTCAGAAGTAAAACACTTGACCACAGACTAGAGACCACAGATATAAGAGTCCTGAGAAAGATTATAGGCGTGGACAGATTGCATCAATGGCAATATCATATTAAAAACGAGGATGTTAGGAAAGAACTTGACATTGTCAGCATCCAGGAATGCGTTAGCAGAGCTCATCTCAGTATGGTCACTTAAACAAAATGGGCGAGGAAAAATTAGCATAACAAGTGTTCTCTGCCAGGTTGGCAGGAAAATGACCCAGAGGAAGACCAAGATATAGGTGGATTGATACGGTACAAAGTGCCTTAGGCGATAGAAATATAAGATCTGATAATGTTGGAGTCTTGACAAGTAACAGACTGATTTGGAGAAAAATTGTAGATAGGAAGTTAGTAATGATGTAAATTTTTGATGAAGTACTATCATATCCTGTACACCACTTGAGAGTACCAGGAATTTGATGATGATAAAATTATGTGGACTAAATGGAGCATCAAACAGAGCAATACATAATCTATATTTAAGAAAGTCGTAAGTCAGCAGTTAGAATTTAAGTAAATACATCAAGATGCACACTGTCTGAACTAGTATACATCTGTTGGTTTGAATCATGAAAAAAAGTGGCATTAAACCTGATATTAAAATTAGAGGTATCAAGGTTAGCTCTTTGCTTTATGCAGATGATGTTGTCCTGAACACATCCAGTGCAGGCCTCCAGGATTTTCTAACCAAACTGAATAACAGCTATAACAAATTTGGCATAAAAATCAGCAATAAAAAAAAAAAAGACCCAAACTATGAAAAAAGGCAGGAACATGGAAAATTTCATGTTATTTATTTTCACAGTATTGATGACAACACAGAAAGGTAAGAAAATAATATTTATTAACTCATTTACTGATATTTCGCTGGTATTATATCTAGTATCTTCAGAGCACAAAAACAGTTTGTCACAATTGGTAAAACAATGGGACTAATTTAAAAAAAATTAGTAACGGACAACCCAAGGAGCTAAAGTCCTAATTAGGCAACCATCTATGTTGGAAAGAGAGAGAAAATAAATAATAATTAGATCTTAAAATGGCTCTCCCAGATTTTTGGTAAATTTTTACAGTCGTACTACTTGTTGACGTTTGGAGTGTGTTTTACAACTTCTGTTGATTCCAAAAACAATCTCTGACTAATGACTTCTGTGTAACACTTTGGTTTTCTTCCAATTGATCCTGTATAAAGTGGTATCTGAGGCATGTTCTGCTAGACCCAACTTGCAATAACAATAGTGCCAGATGTATTTTATGTTCACCAAGGCAGATGTCAACAGTTTTTCTTGTCTGTCTGTAGTAAGACTAGGTCACAAGAACACAGAATGTCATAAACTCCTGGATGTGATAAAGAAGAGTTTGTCCTTTGGTGAAACAGATGAGAGTTGCCAATTTGACATAAGGTTTAAATATAGTGCGTAGCTGATATTTATTGAGCACTCTAGATATCTTTTCAGATGTGCCTTGAATGTATGGGATGGTAACAGTTTTGCTGTAGTCTTGTGTGGTAGACAATGGAGGGGATTTCTGGGGAGCATTTAATATTTTTTCTATCCTATGGAGATTATAGCCATTGGCTAAGAAGGTGTGGAGTGAGTGAGTTCAGCAGTAAGAGCATTGTCATTGGAACAAATAGTTCTAGCTCTGTGACTTAGTGTGTTTAGGATACCGCACTATTGAGCTGGATGATGGTGTGACTGTACAAATATCTCCCTGTATGTGTGGGTTTTTCCTAAACAGAAAAAAAATTAGGAACCATTTGGAAGCTGTGTGATTAGTGTATCCAGGAAGGGCTGACAGTCATTAGCTTCCTGTTCCATTGTGAAGTGGATTTTAGGGTGTTGGCTACTTAAATGCACTAAAAATGTATCCAGCTTTTTGCTGGATATAATACCAGCGAAATATCAGCAAATAAGTTAATAAATACTATTTTTTTTATTATTCTGTGTTGTCATCAATACCGTGAAAATAAATGACATATACTGTGAACATGTAAGCCTTTCCATGTGTATGGAAAACTTCAGCTGCATTCTGAATGGAAAGCCTGTAGCTCAAGTAAAATATTTCACCTATTTAGGCACAGTGTTTAGTGAAGATGACAAGTTAAGTCTGGAAATAGACAACAGAATAAGCAAAGATATGGTGGGTAGCAAGTTGAATAAATTTATATGGAATAAGAGATAAATTAGCTGAAATACTAACCTAGTATGATCTGAGAATTGGTTTAGAAATTAACACACTTGATCAAAGACTGGAGACCACAGATATGAGAGTTTGGAGAAAAATTAGGAGCCAGAACAAATGGCATCAGTGGCAGAATCATATTACAAATAAAGATACTAGGAAAGAATTTGACATTGTTAGCATTCTAGAATGTGTGATCATGGCTAATCAAAGTTGGTATAGTCACTAAATAGAATGGAAGAGGTATTTTAGCAAAGAGGTATTTGATGGCAAGATGGCAGGACAGAGACTCAGAGGAAGACCACAATCTTGGTGTGACTAAGTCAGGAGTTTCTTAGAAGAATGAAATGTTAGATAGAACAATATTGGAGTGCAGACAAGTGATAAATTCATTTGAAGGAAAATTGTTGAGAGGAGATTACACACCTCTTGAGGGTGTGTAATCTCCTGTCAACAATTTTCAACAATGTCAGGAAATTGATGATTAATAGTATTGATATTTTTATTTGTTGGATTGTTGTTGAATGTTTTTGTTGATTAATTTTTCTTAGCAATTGTATTACAACAATTATTTCTTGCTGTTTCACATCTTTAGTGAGCAGAAATAGCTGGGAGCCATTCAGTTTATGTAGTTGATAACCAGGTTAAAAATTGAGTTTATCAACTTTAAAAAAAAACAAACAAAATTCAAAGTGCTTCATGTCAGAAGTCAAAGGGAATAGCTACTGTTCTTTCCTTCATGACTTTCTTGTGAAACTTTTTTCAGTAACTTGCAAAAAAATGAAATTGCAGTAACTTTTCTATACCAACCATACCAAATATTCATTGTATTATCATCAGTTTCCTGATATGTACCGCCAGGGGTTGTTCAAGTTACTATGACTGCATTACATGATTAAGTTTACATTATTAATCTTCTGTCAACAGTTTTCCTCAAAATCAATTTAGCACTCCAATATTGTCATATCTAACATTTCGTGCCTCTAAGGAATGTCTGACCGAATCAATTCCCTAGACCTTGTTCTTCTTCTGGGTCTCTTTCCTACCATTTTTGCATCAGACACCTGTTTGCTAACCTTTCTTCATCTATTCTATTTAAGTGATCAATAATACCTTAGATTAGCTTTACTAATACATTCTTGAATACTAATAATTTCAAGTTCCTTTCTAATATCTTCATTTTTAATATGATATTCTGTTGATGCCATCAGTTCACTTCCCTAATTTTTCTCAAAACCTCATATCTGTGGTCTCGAGTCGTTGATCAAGTGCTTTATTTCTAACCCAACTCTCAGATCAATAACCTAAAATGAGTTTGAACTATGTTTTATACTGCTAGTTAGGTGTATTGCTAGTTTCTCTTTTATTCCATATAATAAATTTAGTTTGATCCTTTATCCAAGTGTGAGCAAACAAAGTTTGCGCCTGAAAATATCTTTAGGAAGATGTAAGGTAGTACAACATTGGGCAATTCGTAGCAAAGGTGGACCAAGCTAACATCACTCCTATCTCAGTATCTCCCATAATGCAAAACACATCTCCTTGCAGATATGTATAATGTTATGCATTAAGGGAAGGGCCGCTACCCAGACTAGTTTCGACCTTTATTGAGGTCTCTTCAGTGGGAGACAATCCCTGAAGTGGAGATACCAGGCAGAAGCAATGGCGAGGTCATCTTTACCTATATGAGTTGCCAAAAGGTGTGCCACCTTTTTATTAAATTATTCTGGATTTAGAGAAAGATGTTGAAAGTTTTATTTTCCATTTGGTTAGACATAATAAATTTAGTTTAATCTTTTATCCAAATGTGAGCAAACAAAGTTGTTTGCTCACACTTGGCTCAATGAAAATCAATTTTATCAATGGATAAAATTGATTATCCTGCAGTTATAAAATTCTTTGTAAAAGAAGGTTTAATGCTAAAAGAAATTCATTTGAAGTTCATAAAAGTTTAAGGGCACTCTTCTCCTTCATTTTCGACAATTGAGAAATAGGCTGCTGATTTTTAAACTTGGCCATACCAGCCTTGAAGATGATCCATGTGAAGGATATCCAAAAAGTGTAACACCAGAAATCATTGATCAGTGCATGATATGGTATTGGATGACTGGTGAATCGAAGTGCGAAAAGCTTTGTGCAAGATGGGTGCCACACTGTTCAAAAACACACTTGCATGAAAATCTCTGAACAGTGCTTTGAGCATTTTAACAAGAATAAAACTGATTTTGTGTGTCAATTTATTACTATGAGACTTGGATTCACCAGTACACACCAGAATCCAAACAGCAGTCAAAACAGCGGACAGAAGCCGGTTGTTCAGTGCCAAAGAAGAGAAGGTAATGGCTTTGGTGTTTTGGGATGCTAAGGCATTTTGTGTATTAATTATCTTGAAAAGGGTAAAACAGTAACCGGGGAATATTATCCCGATCTTTTAACCAGACGAAAATATTCTTGAGAAAAGACCCAGTTTGCAGAAGAAATAAAAATCACCTTTCATGAGGATAATGCACCTGCCCACAAAGTGTTTTGCCAATGGGAAAATTAAGGGATTTGCACTATGAATTGTTGGAATGTCTACCCCATTCCCCAGATTTGGTTCCCTCTGACTTCTGTCTCTTCCCCAAACTAAAACTCTTCCTCGCTGGTCAGTATTTTTCTTTGAATCAACAGATGATTGCAGCTGTAGAGAGGTATTTTGCAGATCTTACTGAGAACCATTACAGGGACGGGATAATGGCGCTGGAGCATCACTGGAATAAATGTATTAGTCTTAAGGGAGATTATGTCGATAAATAAAAAATAATTTTGAAATTATAAATTTGTTTTTTCATTGTTAGGCCGAGAACTTTTCAGACCGTATGCTTGCACAAATCTTACCTGGAACACTTAGTAGAGAAATTCCTCTGTGATTCTCATATTCAGTTTCATTCCCTTTTTTATAGATGGGTACTCTGAAAGCTCTTCTCCAATCATTGGGAATTCGACCTTCTGAAAAGAACCTCTGAATTATGCATTGTGGCCACCGCAAAACTTTATACCTCCATACTTAAGCACTTCTTTTCAAATATCTACTTCAGCTACCTTTCCACATTTCAAGTTTTTGACAGCGTTTTCTACCTCAAGTATTAATATGTACTAATTTTTGTATTCCTCTTGAAAATTTCGTAGTATGGTTCTGTCACTGCTTAGTTTATTTAAGTCTTTCAAAGTAATTACTCCAAACATCTAGGATATCCTTATCTTCAGTTTTCATGTCACCTTTATCATCTCAGATTCCTTTTACAGTACTCTTTCTTCCATTTCTAAGCTTTAATAGCCTCCAGAACATTTTGCCACCTTCCTGATATTTATTTTCTATATTCTTACTGTCTTCTTCTAGTAATTGTTTAAAAATGTTTGCATAATTTAAATTGTTTAGTAGTAACTTGATGATTAATTTACAATTAGTTTGGCAATGAATTAAATGTTTTTACTTGTATGTTGTTTTTGGTATTGTCACAGTTAATAAACTGTTTTGAAATATTTATAGACACCAGGATTCTTTGTCAAGGATAGAATGAAGAAGTTTGTTGTGATGCAAGTAATACTACTTCCAATTGTTGCCTGTATTGTCCAGATAGTGAAGTTTGGTGGAGATTACTTTTTCGTATATTTATGGCTGTTTTGTGTCATCGTTTCATTAGTAAGTTATTCTGCATTCAGTATATGTGTTTCTGTTTCTATAAAGAATGCTGCCTATACAATAAGTAACTAATATTACTACTACAATTTTTTAATTTAAGGAAATTTTTTTTTTGTATAATGGAATTAAGACCAGCGATAGAGAGTAAAAAAAAAAAAAAAAAAAGCGGTCTAAGAATGTATAATATTTTATGAAACCAACATTATATGTCAGTGAAGTATGCACGAAAATCATTGCAGCAGAAATGAAATATATGAGAAGAACAGCAGGTTATATTGAGACTAGATAAAAAGAGGAATGAAGACACACTCTGAAAGAACTAAATCAAACACCAATAATAAACTGTAGGAAAAAATCAGAACTAAATGGAAAGGGCATCTAGAATGAACGGCATAGGATAGATTACAGTATCTCCCACCCCTTATCTGCAGGGGATACTTTCCAAGACCTGAAACTGCGGATATACTGAACTCTATCTGTACTATGTTTTTTCCCATATACATAGATATGTACATACCTATGATAAAGTTTAATTTATAAATTGGGCAGAGCAAGAGATTAACAACAATAACTAATAATAAAATAGAACAGTTATAACAATATACTGTAATAAAAGTTATGCGAATGTGAATGGAATCTTAGCAATCTCAGCATACAATTTTTTTTTTTTTTTTCTTTTCTTTTCTTTTCTTATGAAGTTGAGAACTTTCACTTAAAAGAGGCATTTTACGGCATCTCTTTGGCATGTCCAAATGACCAGCATCACTTTGCTTTGGGGCCATGATTATTGAAAATAAGAGATACTTGAATGTAAATGCTGCGATACTGCTACAGTTGATCTGATAACTGAGACCACTACTAAGTGACTAATGGGTAGATAGCATATACAGTACAGTGTGCATATGCTGAACAAAGGGATGATTGATCTCCTGGGCGGGATGCTGTTGGATCGTATTTCTTCGTTGCATTTGATCCACCATCTTGTTTTAACTTAGTTTTTAAACAAGTAATTAGTTGCTGGTTGATTACTAATTTTAATATAGAGAAATTTATATTTTTAGACTGCACCACTCTATATCTAGATTAGTCTATTGGAATATAGTGGAACCAACCAATAACTAATTTTTTTATGGTAACTTTATTTCTTATACAGGCTGAGTTTATCTCTTAATTTTAAGGCTCCCGTTAGGTCCGATAATTTTATGAATGGTGCAATAAACAAGATTCAGGCAAACACAAATTTAAAATCAATAAAACAAAACATTTAATTCAGGGTCATATAATATGCACTTAAGCTCAACTCTGACAAGAAAATAATATAAATATCTTAGCATACAGGTCACAACATCTTATAGATTCAATCTATGATCACTCTGCTGTCCAATTTACAGCTTTCACAACATTGAATTAACTTCTAATAGAGTTCAGTATCACAAAATCTCTTAATAACAGTTTTTACTATTATCACACAGTCAGCACATTAATGGTGGCAACAACTGCTTCACAAGTATTCACTTTCATACTTCTTACTCTGGCTGATTTCAGCAAAAAACGTTATAGTTAATGTGGGGAATAACAGGAGGAATCACACATATATTTCTGCACTGAAGTAACACATAAACGGACATTCTTACTGGGTAAATCCTTTGCTCATCAATTTCACTATGGGCACACTTAATAACTGTATTTATTTCGCACACTATGGCAGCACTAATTAGAAGAAATCTTCTCAATGATAACTGAACTTTTAATGGTTGCACTTTACATGTATGGACGTATTTGGATAAAGGAAAATGCTCATTCCTCCCTTAACACTATTTGATTAATTCAGCACTCTGTTAAAGTTCCATGAAACTAATGGAACATGCAGTAATTCTTTAACTTCCAGAATTATTCTCAGTTGCCTAATACTTTCCCGGTAATTTAATAGCTTAATTACAGCACTAAGGTTCTAGTTACAGCAATCCTTTGCATTCCTTTTCTGCTACTCTGTATTTTCCTCGTCTGCCTGTGCTATACTAAAATGCTCTCCTATCCCTGAGTGGTCCGTCCTGATAAAGAAAAGAGCCTCGGGTTTTCTCCGCTCTTAGCTTATATACCTCCCTTCTATTTTCCCGCCAAAATGTTTCTCGTGCTCTGTTTATGTCAATTCCTTCTCTCCGTTCAATACAATATCTTGCCATTCACGCACGCGCCAGCTATTTCTCGCCCATTTCCATAGTAACAAAAAAAATAAAATAAAAACAGAAGCATTGCATAACATTATACTTTTACATACTGGTAATAATAAATAAAAACTAAAATATTATATTTCACATAAGGCATATTAAATTTATATATACAATTTCTCATATCAAATTAGGAATAATCAGAATAAATAGAACAATATCTCAATACAAGGTCCTATCATTTCTAACACATATTTTAGATTAATTAATAAGACTTAATAATTAAACTCAAAGCAATTACATGAATTGCCTTGAGTTTAATTATAAAATTTATAACAAGAGATTTACATAAAATAATATTTACAATTGTAGCCTTTGCCATGGTGGATTATGTTGGATTCTGAAAGGAATATTAATAATCTAAATTTCTCTTCATTCAGAATCCAACAATGCTGCAAAATTTCATCACACTACTCAGAACGGTGTGCAATTTAAAACTTATGATGAATTGTTTGGTCCGCTCGGTTAGCTTAGTGCAGTGATGGCGAACCTTTTTTATCCAGGTGTGTGAAACATCTTTTTTTTTTTTTTTAAATATTGATGTTGTTGATGTGGCACTTGCATACATGCATCATAAATTTAACGACATAATCATAAGATGGTGACGTATACATATCATATTAGGCTATTTATTTAATAGGACATTTATAAAAAATCTATGAATTCATATTATACAATTAATTTAATAAACTGAAGTTACAAACTTACATTACATTTAATGACTTTTCTGTTGCTGAGTGCTGGTAGAAAGTTGCTTTATAGAAGGGCTATAGTGTGTACATTTTAATGCTACACAGGCAGCGCTCAAATCATTGCTCAATCTATTTCTTCCTTTCGATTTGATATTATTTAAGGCAGAAAATAGAGTTTCACAAGAGTATGTAGAAGAGAAAATTGTTAGAAGAGCTTTAGCAAAGATTTTAAGAGCATGAAAGTTTTCGGGAAGCTTTCAGAGCTTTTCAGGTGAAGGTGAGGTATTCGTTGTTATACAGAATTTGTAGGGTTCCCCTCTACCAGAAACTTTACTTTTTCGTCCGAAACAAGCAAACTTGAAGTCAAGAATACTTATAGGAAAAAGAGCTGGGCACCTCATCCTGGCATTGTTTCGAAATCTATTGCTTAGAATTTCCCAATCTGAATTTTTACACGCGGGTATCATGCAGATGTTCCTGCTCAAGTTCTAATTCATTTCTAAGAGCAATAAACTTTATTTTCCAGATAGGATTACACTGGAAGTTGGCTAGTTGCATTTCAAGATCTTTTAAATCCAACTACTCAAAGCCATCTAATTTAAGATCCATGAATTCTGTTTCATCAGGATACTTTATGAATTGGATTGTTTGTTCCAACATTCGAAATTGCTCAAATCTAGAAGAAAACTTCTCAGTTACTGACTTTAGAACTTCGATAGATTGGTTGATATGTTATTCACGATTTTTGGGGCTGGTTTCGTTAAAAAAAATTTTCACTCTTGGGAAATACTTAAAATTGTTACTTTCTAAATCACGTTGAAATATTTTGAGTTTATTCTCAAAGCCAAACCTACCTTCGCCTTAAATGAGAGCGATCTTGCATGATTTATTGCAGTTTTTTTTATCAGAATACCAATATTTTTCAACATCCAAGGTGTGTCACCTGAAACCCTCATGTGTGTCATAGGTTTGCCATCACTGGCCTAGTGGCTGTGTGCTTTGCAACCATATGCCTGGGGAAGGAGTGTCCTAGGTTTGATTCCTGTTGGTGACGTGAGGAGCTGAAAGATCTTCCTCAGCCATAGCCAAGTTAGCCAGTCGTGGGTATGGACAGTAGGATTTTTTTCCCAATTTATCCTGGGGTTTTTCATCCCACAAAGCAAGTAAACTGGCCTTGAGAATTCAACACTACAGACATAGGATACACCACCAGGGTGTAGGGCTGACCACCTTATCCTGTGAATGGTTTGAAGTCTGATGATTAATAAACTCTTGACACCACAAGGTAAAAGAGGGTAAAAAAAAAAAAAAAAAAGATGAATTGTTTATTTCTGGAATTTTCCATTTAATGTTTTCAAACCAGAGTTGACTGTGGGTAACTGAAACTGCAGATAAGGGGACTACTACCCAGAAAAATGCCAAAGTACGAACGAAAAAGTCAGGGAAACAGAGGAAGCACACTGATGAAGCACTAGGCTGAAACCGCAACAGGCCAGCTGGCATAGATTCGTGATATGAGGAAGAAGAAGAAAAAGAATCTTAGAGGTTGTCTAAGAATCCAGATCATTCTTATAAATAGCAGTCATCTAATCCTCCACTCCAAAAACTGTAGTCAATCCATGCAAATTTTTCAAACCATGCAAACTATCAAAAATGATAAATACAAGTTGAAACGTTCTTTATTTATCTTGTGCAGTTCAAAATTTCCATTGCTGTATTTAAAAAAAAAAAGTGTATAACAGAAGTAAACTATTTGCTACAAGGATGTTGCCCATTGAAGAAGTGGTTGTGGGTGGTGTGCTATCAGAATCCAGAGTGAAGGGAAGGAGGCCTATGCTACTAAGGACTGCTTTTGACTATAATCATCCTATACCATTATAAACTGCTGTCCTTAATTGACACACCTATCAATTAAGGTTAGTGATGTTCTTTCTTCACATTGCAATGCTAATTTGAAAGTGATAGTGTAGGTATAATTTCTCTACTTATTTCATTCCTAATTAAAATTCTAACTCCATTTTACTTATTTGCTTATTCTTTTGCAGAAAGTGTTGAGACAGTGAACAAGATGTTTATGAAGTTTTAAGTCTTGTGGTCTGATTTTCACTTAGCATTTAAGATGCTAGCTTAGATATTAATCTGAAATAGTGTGTTTAACATAATATCTTGTGATGCACTTAATAGTTTTAAATGCTAGTAAATTCATTGGAAATGAAATGGAAAAATTAAGTCTACAATGTTTGAGCAGGGCTAATCAAAGATGGTATAGCCCAGTTTATAAACAGTTTTATATCAATGAATAATTAGTTCTGTTTTTAGGATTTCCTGTTTTTAATGCTATATAGTATGAAATAAATTTGCAACAGTAGGCTGAAAAGTAATGTCCATTGCTTAATAGCATTCTAAATGTCATATACAGTGACCTCAAAATTTTACTATAAAATTTTTCAATCTGCAATAAAATGACAATATTTTGCTGCAGATTTTTTAACATTGGTCAGTCTAGCTGATATATATACAACAGATTGCTGAGTTTTATAGTCAGATCAGAAGGAAAACCTGTGGAACTTGATCAAGAACTATTCAGCTCTATATTGATATTAGCAATGTCAGAAGATAGTTAACAGAGTGAAAATTTGAGAACTTTTTAGGAGATGAGGATGCTCATCAGACACCATAACAGATGAAAATCAGAGCAAGGCAGATTACAGTTAACTCTCACCATTGCAAACTCATAGGGAACCATAGGAATATTATTTAAATTAAGGGGATATTAAATCCCACATTGTTTTAAAACCGAATAAGAAACTCAAAGATTGGAATCAGTTTCATGCCGAATATAGTAAACTATAAAAGTATTGGTGATTACTAGCGTGAGCTAATGCAAGTAGTCCTAGTACGTAGTACAAACTCTGGCAACTCACAGCAAAGGTGGTAAAGTTCTGATCGCTATTCTTGGTATTTTCCATAATGTAAAAACACATTTCCTAGGAAATGTATGCTGTTATTACATTATGGTGGGAGGTCACTACTCAGATCGGTTTCAGCCTTTATTGAGGCTTCATCAGTGAGTAGCTAGACGAAATTAATACCAAAGGGTATAGCGAAAAGAACTTATATACTCTGCTATACGAGTTGTGAAAAAGGTGCACCCATTAAGTTACTTAAATATAAAGAGCCAATAGGCTTCATTTCGGCGATATAAACATTATTTAAATTAAGGGGATATTAAATCTCGCATTGTTTTAAAACCGAATAAGAAACTCGAGAGTTTTTTGAGTTTCTTATCGTTTTTAAAACAATGTGGGATTTAATATCCCCTTAATTTTAATAATGTTTATATCGCCGAAATGAAGCCTATTGGCTCTTTATATTTAAGTAACCATAGGAATAGTTGCTTATAGCAGTTTGTTATATTGAATTTCTTTTAGCATAGTATTATGCCCTGTCGGGCTTTTTGTTGGGATTGTAGTTTGCTTATAGTGAGATCCAACCAGTGGTGAGCTATGAAATGTTAACAAAGGGCTCGCATCATCAAGCAAAAAAAAGGAAAAAAAAAAACATATTTCACACAAGAACTTTTATTAATGCAGCTTGTGCACAAATTCCAATCAAAAAGTATGAGAGGACAATCAGCCTCTAAAGGCTATCATTTTTAAACAAATATTTCATGATCTAAACATGAAATATTTGCACACAGTAAGTTTTTCTTACCTTAAGAAAAACATTTTTTAACTATAAAAATATAATAAGAATGAAATCTTTGATAATCTTTTATAAAACATTTGATTGGCTACTGGTTTTACCATACGATTGGCTACCAGAAGGGAGAAGGGTAAAGATAGCGTAAGCGCTTATTTTATTTTCAAACTTAGGTGCATTTGTTATAGAGGAGTTGAACAATAATTCCAAATAATCTATACACTGCGAATAGACTAATTTTTGTTAGGTTACTGTATGAGTTTGTCGCTTAATATGTTTCAAAAAAAAAATTTTTTTTTTGAAACATATTAAGCGACAAGAACAAGGGGCTCGCAAATTTGAGAAAAATTTAACAAAGGGCTCGTGCGAGCCCCTTATAGCTCACCACTGGATCCAACTGTATTTTTTATTACAACACTGAAAAAAAAAACAATCTGAAATCATTAGATATAACTTGGTCACAAGAATGTCAGATAGTATACTCCTCAGTAGTGTATGTGTTGTCAGTCATGCCACTGTGCACTTTGTTAGTAAAGTTGTGAAATTTCCAGGTTTTGTTGGAGAGGCATGTCACATCCAGCCAGTGTTTTTTTTTTAAATAGGTGCCAGTACTCATTCATTTCCAGCAAGAAAAATTAAAAATGAAAAGAGTATTGAAAGGAAAACTAAAAAAAATTAGCAATATTTTTTACTTCATAACATATTTTCATAATGTTTTTATATAACAAATATCTCAAGAACAGATGTAGTGAAAATTTAAATTTCATTGAATAATTAAGCTTATTTGCATGCTGCATTAAAAATTATTGAATATTACAAATTTCTAAATGTACTGTATCCATATGTCACACATCACTGTTAATAAAGGTGCTGTTACACTGTACTGTTGCATTCATCATCTAGCTATATTGGTAGTCTGCGTGCTTAGCTCCAAATAACTTACTCTTAGTCCTCAAGAGTCACCTAATTTGTCATCAATTGTATGAGTTATTAAAAAGTGACATTAGAGACTGGCTCAAAAATTATATCTGTATTTTTCCCATCTGGGTTCAGCATTTAGAAAAAAGAAAATGTACCCAGGATCAAGGTATGTACAGAGGCTGTTCAATAAGTTATAAGACTATATTTATACAGAAAACAATTACCTTTAATCGTCATCATTTACATGGTCTTTTTGGAAGTAACTACCGTGAGATGCGATGCTTTTTCCCAACGTTGCGTCCACTTCTTAAACACATGTGAAAGTCCGTTTTTTGAGAGTTCTTTCAAAACCACCTCTGCAGCTTTCACACATGCTTTGTTGCTTTCGAAATGGTGGCCTCTTAGTGGTTTCTTGAGCTGAGGAAACAGCCAGAAATCGCGCAGTGCGAGATCAGAACTGTATGGAGGGTCTGGTAGGATATCTATGTTATTCTTCTGCAAAACGTCCACTACACCACCAACAATATGTGGCCTTGCATTATCGTGGTGCAATAAGAAGCCATTCTTCAGCAATGGACGTTTCCTTTTGACGTGCTGTACCATTGTCAGTAAAACATCTGCATAGTATGAGCCGTTTACAGTATTCCCAGGTTCTACAGCGTGTTGGTAAACAATGCCTTCGTAGTCAAAAAACATTATGGTCATAACTTTACCATCTGATTTTACAGTTTTTGCTTTCTTGGGGGTAGGCAAAGACGGATGCTTCCATTCACTGCTTTGTTGTTTCATTGTAGGGTCATAGTGATACAATCAAGCTTCATCTGCTGTAATGATGCGTTTTAAGAAGTTGTCGCCTTCTTGTTCCAGTCTTTCTTTCCATTCTGTGCACACATCCACTCGATGCTGCATTTGCTCCGGTGTCAAGAGTTTGGGAATCCATCGGGCGCAAACACGTTTCAGTCCCAAATATTCAGGACAACATGCAGCTGGCGTACTGTAATTCTGCGATCCTCCTTGATGATAATCGCTGCTATGTTGATCATTGTCTCTGTGATGGACGTTGAAGGTCTTCCCTCACGTTCAAGATCTTCCACATTTTGCCTTCCTTCCTTAAAAGTTTTATGCCAGCGAAAAACACTTGCCCTCGACATTGCATCATCATGGAAAGCTTCGCGTATCATGTTAAAAGTGTCCGATGCCGATTTTTGCAAACGCACACAAAATTTAATCGCTTAACGCTGTTCCAAGGACGCTTCCATTTCGATGACTGGTCGCGGCTCGTAGCGCGTTGAAACAAGCTTGTGTTTAGTCATGTGACCCTCTGGCACATCAGCCCGTATACGCCATCTATCGACCTCTTTTGTTAATACAGACAGCAACATTTCTTTATTCCACAGAAATTAATATTGTGATGAGTGGTTTCATGACAGTAAAATTAGTCTTATTACTTATTGAACAGCCCTCGTACATAGAAAACTTTAGTGTAGATATATCATCTAATATCTGTGTTTAAAACATAATTTACTTAATTATTTTGGTTTTATTCATCACTTTTCAGCCTACTTCTGTTGAATTATTATATTTAAATTATTTTTTTTATTGGATAGGTTTTGATTACAATATATGCTGACTACATTGCTCCATTATTTGATAAATTTACGCCACTTGCTGAGGGAGAGCTTAGAACATTAATCGAAAAATTAGCAGCAAGCATTAATTTTCCACTCAAGAAACTGTATGTAGTTGAAGGTAAGTAACTTGGGGACAAATTTTTTTTTTTTTTTCCCTGTCATACCATGTAGAATTTTCATGTATTAAATGTTTAACAATATTTTTTTAATATTTTATACCAGATTCTCATCTGTTGGCATACTTTTTTGTTTAGCAATTGTCTTGTGCTATATTTTGTTTATAAATAAAAACAAACATAATGAAAGCATTTTAATTAACTGTTTATGAACAAGTTGATAATATCAAATTCCAAAAAAAAAAACAGTTCCTCATTACTTTTGTACTGAATTATTTTAGGAATTAATTTTTCAATTCTTGTATCAAGATTAACATATAGTGAAATCTTGATTACACCCTGTGAGGGTATATGTCAGGAATTTGATAATGATGATAATTTTGATAACATAGATCTGTACATGCAGACATTTGGCTGCTTAGTGAAATTATTTATGTAAGATTGTGGTCTCTCTTCTCATAAAGATTTCTCATTCCCATCTCCTATCCTAGCAGTTGACTCAGGTTCACTATGGGTGATGACATGTGGTGAGGACCCTATCTCTTTCACATATTGTCATAATTATTCATCGCTGTAAATCTGTGTTCATAGGGCCAGTTTGCTTGTTCTTAGGGCTGAAAAACCCAAGTTTCCAGGTGAAAAAATGAGACATTAACTCACATTTAGTCGAAAGAGACCAGATAAAGATTCCTCGCATCATGGACATGAATTGAATCCAGGTCTTTCTGACCAAAAAGCTTCGCCTATATCAACTGAGCTACAGAGATTCTGATTTCTCATTAGGAACAGATAAATAAATTATTAGAGGTGGCTTGTTTTTTGCTGATTTCATTGAAAATGTAAAATGTTCATTTCTTAACATATTAAAAAGTTTACATTTGTTTGCTAAGCAACAACAACAAATAAAATTAAAAATGTATTTAAATACTTTTATAATATTTCACACACAAAAGGTTGCAAATCCTGTATCATATTAGTGCCATGTGCGGGTAAGAAGAAAGAATTGGTTAGGTATTTCTTGAACAGCCGAAAGAAATTGGTCTTTGAGAAAGATGGAGCGATGAATACTATTCCAAAGAATAGGTAGATGGAATGAAAGAGGAATTAATCAGTTTGTTGCTGGATGTTGACTTGGAGCTGCTCTTGTTTTGGAATAATTGAGGGAGAGAAAGGAGGAGAATGGGTCATCAATTAATCAAACTAGTCTCTTTTTGAATATCCTCAAGAAATCATAAGAGGTTTTGGGTGCATCACCTCAAATGTATGAGCTGTATTTCGTGTGTGTGTGTGTGTGAGAGAGAGATCTATAGTGTTAAAAATTGTACATAGAGAAAATCATGTATAAGTAAAATTATAGCTAAAATAGAGATTCACCTTTTTTTTACAGTGGCATAGCTTAGATTTATTTTGGAGTCCATAAACAAAAATTAATGGATTATCTGAGGATGAGGGAGAGAAAGGAGGAGAATGGGTCATCAATTAATCAAACTAGTCTCTTTTTGAATATCCTCAAGAAATCATAAGAGGTTTTGGGTGCATCACCTCAAATGTATGAGCTGTATTTCGTGTGTGTGTGTGTGTGAGAGAGAGAGATCTATAGTGTTAAAAATTGTACATAGAGAAAATCATGTATAAGTAAAATTATAGCTAAAATAGAGATTCACCTTTTTTTTACAGTGGCATAGCTTAGATTTATTTTGGAGTCCATAAACAAAAATTAATGGATTATCTGAGGATCTCTCCATAATTCAACTCTAAAACATTCTTAATGGATTCTTCCTTAGATTTCTCTTTTTTTGTTGTCTCCTTAATAAGAAAAAGGAACAATATGAAGAGAGGGATAGGTATAAAAATCTTCAGATAATTTTCTCTTGTGTCATGCATTGTTACCCAAAGCATTTCATTGGTAGGATGGTGTCAATTTTAGCAAAAATCAATACTGAGGAGTATTGATTTTTGCTAAAATGCTACTAGATCATTTATTGTACTGTATCATTTTGTGATGATTTATGTTCTAAAGCAAATTCTGCTTGGACCTTAGTCTTACAAAATTAATTTAAATGATACTATATTGCAACGTTTCTCCAACTTTTCCTACGATGGAACACTTCACATATCCTGAAATTTTAACGAACACCTTGGTTATTTTGTAATGTATTAATTTATTATTAACACATTATAATATTAATAATTAATTATGGCATAATCATAAAGAGTATTAGTACACTTATGTATACGGTGTGACATGTTGACAAATATAAAATTACATTTGAATCAATTATCAATCATTGGACTAATGAAATCTTGTAGCATATTGCAGTTTCCTCAGGCCAACATCATTAAATGAATTTGTGCTGATTTCATTGACATATCCCATTCTGATCAAAAATTTATAATATAAGTACTTATGAGCGAATGCAGACTTTTTCTCCTGTGTGCTGGTAGTTTTCTCCTCCTTTTGTACATCCTGGAGATCGCTCTGTAGGCTGTTGGTGGATGACTCGCTATCTGTTGCGTCACAAACACATTCAATAAGAGATTTCTTAATACCAAAATTAAACAAAGTCCCTTGTCTCTTATTCATATTAATATTTAAATCTGCAGGCCTATTACTTTTTAAAAAATCATGACACTACGGTTTCGAAACTTTCACTCTACAATACGAACTTGTGAAGAAAGTATTCAGTATTACTAGATTTGAGAACCAGATAGACTATCTTGATCTTCAATTTTAGTGGAAAAATTTTCTTTATACTTCCTTGCTGATTGGTCACTAACATTTGCAACACAGATCTTATTCCTTTCAGTTTTAAGAACAGAGGATATGCCGCTTATTGTTGTAATCGGTTTGCAGGCAATTTTAGTGATCGGTCATAAACAGCAGTATTCTCTTTCCTGATTGAAAGATTTTGTTGTGTGATAATTCATGAATATTTCCATGTTTAAAAATATGCCTCTTGGTCACTGACATTTGCTACACAGATGTCATTTCCTTCAGTTTTGAGAACAGAGGATACACTGCCCATTGTTATAATCCACTTGCACGCAATTTTTATGGCCGATCATAAACAGCAGTATTCCCTTTCCCAAATGTTGAAAGGTTTTGATGTGTGAAAATTAACGATACACAGATTTTAATAGGCACTCTGGGTCTGAGCTTTTCGACATGTTCATGAATATTATTCTCCTCAGAATATTTCCACTATAAAATATTTATTCATGAAAAATGCTTAGAAAACTAAAATGACAAATTCCAGGAGAACTACTACTCGCAGAATACTTATTCACCTTCCACGGAACACTGGTGTTCCGAAGAACACAGTTTGGGAAACCCTGCTGTATTGTAAGATATTTTAAAATAAAGTACACTGTTGTGAAAATTTAAATGTTCGAGTTATAGTGAAATTTATGTTCATTAAGATTTCAACATAAACTATAATGAATCAGATGATAATGGTGACATAAAACTAAGAATAAAGCTATTCTGGCATAATTATTTTTGAAATATTGTTAAGTGAGAGAACAGTGGTAAACAGTATTAAAGAGTAATGCAACAGGAATTCATATTAATACTTCATCAAATTCCTGATATGTGCCATCAGAGGTATATAGGATATTATGATGGTACCACATGAAGATCATTACTTTTTTTTTATTTTATTACTACCAGAACAACTCAGTTGTTTAGTCATTTGTGCACTCACACTTATTTGTCCCAGTGCTGAATAGACACATGCTTGATTGCATCCCCCCCCCCCCCCCGGTATTTCTAGCTATTTTGCATTTTTTCCACCAAACATCTAACTCCAGACCATTCAAATGAAATTGATATCACTTACCTGAACTCTTCATAATTAACTAAATGTGTGCAGACCGTACCATTAAAATCAAAAATTTAGAATTTTTTTACCTTAATGAAAGAATCTTTCAAAAATGAGTTCCTTCAATTTACAGTTCTGAGAGAATGGTATCAGTTTATGCCAACTGTAACATTAACATCATTAGATCACTGATAAATTAGCATGCTCATTCACATGAGCTGTCGCAATTATTTTTCCTTCCCTTCAGGTTGATGCTGACTAATACAGACTGGTTCATTGTTAGTCTGCATTAGTCATTTGTGTTCCTTTCCTCTTTATAATTGGAGATGACCAGTTATAAAGTTGACTGACTGAAGTTTTCAGGTTATTTTTTATTTTAATGGAATAGACTATACATATTTTGTTTATTATGAATGTTTCAGGTAAGTGACATTAATTTAATCTAAAGTAATATTTTGAAATTTAAATGATAATTCTAGGTTTTAATTTTTATAATTTCATACCCTTCTAGTTCTTTATTACCTCCCATTATTGTTTATTCTTGTACTTTTTTCATGTTGTTTTGTTCCTGCCAGTCTTTGTGTTCTCAGTGTATGATTTCCTAAAATTTTTTTATGTCACAATTTCCTTTGTTCTGTATCCTTTTTCCTATTTCTCACAATTTCATTTGTTTCTTGCAATATTTCTTTTATTTTTTATGATTTTTTCTTTTGTTCTGTTTCTCAAATTTCTTTCCTTTCATGGAAATTGAATGGGGTCAGTATTTTTTCCCAAAATTTAATATAGTGAGCCTAGTGCTGTAACAAACTCTCTGATGTCCTGAGATTTGCTATATTAAGCTATTGTACTACTTAAAGATGCTCTGTTTAAGAGATTTCAGGTAATTTTGTTACACCCTATGATACCTTAAGAATGTAGAATTCCCAGTTATCTTGGTGTAACTAAAGAGAAAATAAAATAAAACCCCTGTATAAAAGCTAATAGATGAATTATTTAAAAGAAAGAAAAATATTCTTGCATCCAAGTAAAATATATAACAAAAAAAAAAGTGTTTGTTGAACTAACTAATAAAAGAAGGAATATTCTAGTGTTGTGATATAAAAAAAAAAATATTAGCTAAGTAAGACAGAAAGGATTAGTCATAAGAAATTATATGTGAGAGGCTAGAGATTAAAATATTAAGTAAATTCTTAAAAATTTGGAAAGGGGATTAATTTAGAGGCTAGCAAAAGAAAAACAGTAGACTATCGCTCAGGGTCAATTCCTGAATTTGAGACAACGGGCTCGCCGACCAAAGGATGTTTGGCAGAAAAACGCCACCCTAATTGGTCGGTAAAGTCAAATCAAGTAAGGGACGGAGAAAATAAATTAAAGTGGGTGCCGTTAGGGTCAAGGTATAAAAGGGTTAGAAACGCCCCCCCCCCCCCCCCCCCCCACAAGGCTTTTTCCCGGAAAGTTTCTTCAAGAGCTCCTTCGGATAGGCTTCACGTGGTTTTCCTGAGTGGCGGGATTGGAGTTAAACTCTGTCGTCACAACAAGGAAACAAAAGTGAGCGGGATTTCGATTCCGTATTTCCTATGGTAAGAAACGAGGAATGCCATTTAGCTAAAGGAAAGAAGGTATTACTATGTGTTTCATCGTCCAGTGAAAAGGAAATCTGTAAAGAAGTCTGTGTCCACGTGGTGAGTTTCACAGCCATTGTATAGATGATTCTAAAAGTGTCCTTGATTCAAGTACGAAAGGTTAAGATCGCATAAGCACAGTTTATTGCCAAAAGAACTTAGGAGTGACAGATTATAGGAGAGATCATACCAGGATAGTTCAATCGGAAAAAGGTAGAGGCCAATATAGATAACTCGAGAGAAAAAGGTACTGTAAAATCTCGTGTTAACTGAAAATCGTCTGTAATTGTAATCATTATTCTATTACTGAACTGTTGAAGAGACTAAGGAAATTTATACTAGGACTTTAGTACATGACTGATTATAATGAAAGTATGCCTGTTAATATTATATAAGTAATTACATGTCCTGAGAATTATGCATGTGTATTGTAACGTATAGGAAGTTTAAATGTCAAAGTTATGTGTTAGTACAGTAAAAGGATAATTTAATCTACATAGTTTTGGATAGTTAAATAGAGTGAATTGATCATATATGTCCATGTGCTACAGCATATAGCGTATATTCCGAGTAATATAGGGTTAACTAAGGTGTTAATTAGATTTATAATTATACATATGATTGGATGTGTTGAATTTGTCATGGCGGCATGATTGCAATACCCATATAGGATCATAGCCAAATTACTTGTGATAAGCTAATGTTATTTCTTAGTATTGAATTGAATTATATTAGAAATTGAATTGTACCATACTAATGAGTTTAATAAACCTTTGTTCATTGATAAAACAGTTGTCTGAAATTGCTGCCCAATGCACCACTTGAAAAACGTACGAACCTAATCACGCGAGAAACTTATGTGTTGAAAAACAAGATAGTGTCACAACTGCAATATTGTTTCACATTCAGACATATTTAAGTAATTGCTCCTTGTTTTTGTATTTAATATCTCAAACTAAATGTCCCAAAAGGCGCAGTATAATATAAATATTAGGGACACTAAGGGGAGACATAGCTTAAATATTTGTATTCTGGGGTGATATCTCATACATAGATAAAAGTTGAATATAGATAAGCAGAATTTCTCTAATTGGAATAATAATCATAAATTGGGATACAACAATTTAAATGTTTCCCATTTTAATTATTTTAGCAAGAGGTTGATGTTATGCAATGTGTTGTTGGAAATTTTTCCCCTTCGTTATACTATAAATTAAAGATACCAAGAATTATATATACTTGGTTTAATCCTTTATCCAAGTGTATGCAAACAAGTTTGCACCTGAAGTATTTTCAGGACTGGGTTAACTCGTGTATGTATGTATAACTTGACTTACTGTCTGTTTGCTTACTTGGGAAAAAGGATTAAACCCAAGGTTATAAAATTACTTAGTATCTTTAACATATATTATACCCAAGGTAAAACACTTTTCACACACACATATATATATACTAGGGGGGATTCTCTTCTCCCCCCCCCCCCGAGTTCTGGACTGGTATGCCAGTTCTTCTTGAATTCTGATGACTCGAATTTTGAAGCCTCGAAAGGGTTCCCCCCTGGCATCTACGGCGCTCAACCCCTGAGTTCCGGACTGGTAGGCCGGTTCTCCTTGAATTCTGATGACTCGAATTTTGAAGACTCAAACCTCCCCCCCCCCCCCCCCCCATTTTGAAAACGTTTTTGAATTTCAAAATGTTTTGAAAATATTTTCAAAACATTTTGAAAATATTTTGAAACTCAGGGTAGCCCCTGAGTTTCAAAATATTTCAAATAACTTGCCAAAAAATGTGACACAAAAATGTTACAAAAAAGCTTATCATTTTATATTTTAGAGTATATATATATATATATATACTCTATAATATATAGAGGAAGTGGGATGCAGGATACAAGCGGGTTGGAGGAACTGGAGGGAGATGGCTGGAGTGTTATGTGATAAGAGGGTGCTGATCAATCTGAAAGGCAAAATTTATAGGACAGTAGTGAGGCCAGCTATGACATATGCTCTATAAAATGTGGCCCTGAGGAAAAATAATATCAGCAGGATGGAAGTAGCAGAGATGAGAATGCTTAGGTGGATGTGCGGTGTGACCAGAAAGGATCGTCTTAGAAATGACTATGTCAGGGGAACAGTGAAAGTTACGAACTTAGGAGTGAAAATACAGGAGGCAGGGTTGAGATGGTTTGGTCATGTGATGAGGAGGGAGGACGAATATGTGGGAAGAAGGGTCATGCAGATGGATGTGCAAGGAAGGCGGAAGCGTGGGCAGCCAAAGAAGAGATGGAGGGAGCTGGTAGAAGAGGACTTGAAGATGAAGAACTTGGATGTGGTGACAGCCCAAGACAGGAAGATGTGGAAGAGACTCATTACAAACAGTGACCCCACTTAAGTGGGAGTAGCTGCAGAAGAAGAAGAAGAGTATATATATAGAGAGGCTGACTTCACACATCACTTGGCTTAGTATTCCATAATGCAAAGCAAATCTTGCAGACCTGTATAATGCTATGCATTATGGGAAGGGTCACTACTCAGACTGGTTTCAACCTTTATTTGAGGCCTCATCAGTGGTAGCCAGACCCAGACACTAAACAACAACATTACTGACCTAAAGGATGAAGCAGATGCTTTTCATATTCTCCATTATCTGATGAGGAGAACTGTGAGTGGAAAAGATTTGTGAGCCTGTTGCTCGCCCTGAGTGGGCCTGAGGATTAGTCATTGGAATTGTAGTTTAAAATAGCTTTTGGTCTTTTATACTTGAAGTAATCTGTTGCGTTGTAATTTGTCGCTAGTTGAATTAGTTTGTTAGGGTGCACAGATGCTTTTGAGAAGAGCTTAGTTGCTATAGTCTGCATGAAGATGTAAATATAGGGGACATTTGTGTCCCAGTGAAGTTGCACAGTACGTACGAACCATGGTGCATTGAGGATCATTCTGGGACATTTATTTTGCACACATTGTAGTTTGAGGATATTGGTATTATCAGTATGGCTCCAAGCGGGAGAAGCATAAGTGGATAAAGGACGAATCATCAACTTATATATAAGTAATTTGATTCTGGTGCTCAATTTGCTGTTTCTATTGATTAGGCAATGATTTTTGATGTCTTTAGATAGTCTTGATATGGGAGCTGAAAGTCAATTTTCTGTCCAGCAGTATACCAAGATATTTGATCTCAGTTAGCAATGGGATTTTTGTGTTAAATAGGAGGATGTCTCCAGTAGGAAGCATTGATCTCCTGGCGAATAGCACGGCTGCGCTCTTTACTTGGAGTCGCCATTTGGCAAAATATTGTTCAATTAGCAGTAGATTTTCCTGCAGTTTCTTGATTGCTAGGTGCGGTTTTAAAGATCTGGCTAATATCACTGTATCATCTGTGTATAGGGCTTTGATAGATGACAGTGGGTTGTACGGGATATCACACACATATATATGGAAAAAAAGTCTGTGCCAGTAAGGATCCTTGTGGGACCCCAGCCAAGATGCATTTTTGTGTTGAGAGTGTGCCATTTAACTTAACTTGCATGCGCCTATCGTAGAGGTATGACCTGATCAGATGAACCATCCCCATGGTGTTCCAGATGATATCATTTTGTATAGCAAGCCATAATGCCAAACCTTATCAAATGCACTAGCTATGTCCAGGAAAACCGCCCCTGTGCATTGATGCCAGTTAAATTCCATGGTGACATGTTCCACTAATCTGTATATCTGTGACCTAGACCCAGACACTAAGGTTGGAGTAATGCAGAAGTCATTTTCATATATTAGTAGCCAAAAGGTGTCGCACCTTATTATTAAAATACTCTGGATTAAAGACGGTTATACTATAAATTAAAGATACCAAGAAATTATATACTTGGTTTAACCCTTTATCCAAGTGTAAACAAACAAACAGTTTGCACCTGAAGTATATTTCAGGACTGGGGCAGCTCATATATAGAAGCTAATGACTTCATATCACTTGCCTTATACATGTCTGCAAGGATATGTGCTATGCATTATAGGATGCTAAGGCAAGTGATGTGAAGTCATTAGTCTGTATGTACGAGTTGCCCCAGTCCTGAAAATACTTCAGGTGCAAACTTGTTTGCTTACACTTGGATAAAGGATTTAACCAAGCATATAATTCTTGTTATCTTTAATTTATTTATAAAATATGGTTTTGAGATCAGACGCTACCAAATAGCATATTTGGTACTAAAACTTTTTTTTTAAATTATTTTCTCCATTAAATACATGTGCACTAAGGACGAGTTGATATTCCTGCAAATATATGTTAAAAAGCACATCAAAAATAGAAATTGTTGTATCTAATACTGCCAAAATCTGTAGGAATATGTGTCTAAAAACGTTTTGGCAGATTATTTTATTTTTTCAGATTCAAAACTGGGGTAAATGCTATAAAAATGTAATTCTAGCACTTCATTGTTCATTTCTAGTGAATATCAGAAATGAACAGCTGTGTAGCAACAATAGTCATTGCTTCAGTGCTTTAGGCAAAAAAGACCCCTTGGGTATTAAATATTACACTTTATAGTTTTGATATGCTTTTTAATATATAATACATGCTTTTAATATTAGATAATAGTTAAGAGTTAACTATTATATTCTTTTGCAGGAATATTAACTTGTTCTTAATTTACATGTATTAATGGAGAAAATCATTTTAAAAAGGCAGCTATTTTTAGTACCAAATATAGAATCATACCAAATTGAAGAAATAAGAAAATCAAGAATCTCAGTTAGTGATATATTAGTAAATAATCGAGTGATACTGAAGTTAATCATTATATCTGAAAATGGTTTTTTTAACATAGTTTTAAAATGAACAGAATTTTTATGAAGGAGGAAGAGTTAGAATTACTGTGAAGGGGCAAGTGATTTTGCCAACAGTTCAGCAAGTTTGATAGGTTGTCAAACTATCAGCAGGTAGTTGCTCCACAATATTCTGTATGGCTGCACATGAAAAGGCTTGAGCTTGTTTCTTTGGATCAGAATGCAACTTCTTCAGTAATTTCAGAGCTTCATTCTTTTGTGTATTGGTAAGATCCTGATCTGTAATTTTGTATATAGAATGATCTTGTAGAAAATGCATTTTGTCATTCTGCTTGAGCATTATAACAGTACTGTTATTTTTATCTGCTATGGTTATAATAGTGTTCTTGTTACTATATAGTTTTTCCTTATTTTAAGGCAGCGATTTTTTTTGTGGAATGTATGTTGCCTTTGAGAAGTTTGGATTTATTTAGGATATGTACTAAAACCAAGTGAATGCCATTGGCTGTTATAGGAGATAGGTCATATATCCCAAGTTCAATGGACATCATTATTTTCACTTTTGGCACTTTCCTTGGTGTGATAGTGAAGTTACGACCTTCACTTGGCATGCTGACCACTTCTTCCATTATCGAGTTCACAACAGCACAATCCTGATCTATAAGAAATATATTCATCACCATTGTAATGGCGAGTTAGGACTGGTAGACCATGGTTTGGACACCCCTTCTTACAGGATTAGATAGGAAAAAAAAACTAAAGTGTGCTACGTAGACACTTTGGTCATTTGGTCAGAGAGAGTGTTTTTGTAGTTTTGGTAGCAGCTATGAAATATTCCCAAACCTCAATAAGTATATAGCTGTATCAATTTGCCAAAAATCTGAGAGAGAGAGAGAGTCATTTTAAGACTGAATTAATACTTGTAAAACCTTTCTTTATTCAACAATAGATGCATTTTAGGACTTCAGTTTTGTTGTCCATCATTTAATTGTTGCTGTTGAGCGTACTGTGACAAACTGCTTGTGTTCTGTTCTGAAGATGACGGGTATAAACAAGTGAAATATTAGCTGCTAAATAATTAAATAATTTATTTTCATTGTCATGAATTAATTGCACGCATTCATGTATGCAATTACACCTGTGATATTGCAAATATGGTTAGGTATAGAATATCTATGTTCCAAAGTTTGTTTTAAAAATCTTTTGGCTATACAAAAAAAAAAATTATGTATGTGTTATGCTATATATTAATGTCTCTTATTTAGGTTCAAAAAGATCTGCTCACAGTAATGCCTATTTTTATGGATTTTATAAGAATAAGAGGATAGTTTTATTTGACACCTTGCTTCAGGATTATTCTCCTCTTAATAAAGAAAAAGAAAAGAATGAAGAGGGGGAGGATGGAGATGGTGATGACAAATCAAAGGTGTTTCTTCTTACATAATAATTATTTTTTTTAATATTTTGATTTGCCATCTCTTACATGTATATAGCATTTTAATTCCATTATGTTTACTTTCTTAAAAGTTACCTTAATTATTGTTAGCATGGTATTGCAATTTTACTTTTTACTTCATTAAGTAAAACCACAATGCCATACTATGCAATATAGTGTTGTTCCTTTTGCAGTGCTCTTTATAATAAGCAGACTAACTAAAAATAAAATAGTAATGATAATAAATTATACTTATAGTGATACTTATATAGTCTATATTTTATAATTTTTAATGCACATTAACTTTGTAATTTTAAATACACCTAAACCTCTTTTTATGCGATAGATATGTTCCTAAAAATTACGTGTAAAAAGAACTACTGACTCCATAGAAAAAGTGAAGATTGGTTCCAAACCTGAAATATAAGCAAAATAATGAAAAAAACAAACATTAAATTTGTTAGGATCATAAGATTTTTATTTACATTTCATGGAGAACACACATACATATAATGAATTTTAATAACTTAAAAAAAAAACATATTTATTTCAGTTGTTTGCTAAGGATTCTATAAAAAAATTATGTTATTCGATATCAGTTTCTGACAATAAACGTGAAAGCTTTCGTTTTCGTGAGACTGTAATAGTAATGGTATTATCGTCATCGACTTCTGCCTCAACTTGTGGAATTATTCTTGTCATGTCTTGAACAAAAGTACCACTGGTTGTTTCAGTAGTTTTAGGCATGAACTCAGTTATTAATCGCTGTGCTGATGCTTTATATAAGTCGCGATATAATTCTCTCTATGAAGACATTACAACTTAATGTCTTCATAGTGAAAACTTCCCAGCACGTTCTTCATTTGGATCATGTCAGGCAAAATAATTGCCTAAATTACTGGCCAGTTTAAGATCTTTTTTAATTATATCAGCAGTAAAAGTAGGATTATCTTGATCATTATTATTAACTTCTTCTCTTTCAGGAGTCTTAGAAATCTTCACTATTTCGTCTTTGCTAAGAGGTTTATCAATTAACAATTCTTCGATATCTGCCGACGTAAGATCATCGAATCCTTCTCCGCCAATTTCACATGCCAAACTTATTATATTGGGGAATTCTGCAGTATGATTGAGGGGAACAGGAGCATTCTCTTTAACACATGTGGGCCAAATAGCTTTCCAGCATGCATTCATAGTTTCTGGTCTCAATTCAGATAATGATAATCGAACTTGATCAATACAATCCATAATTGAAATTTTTTTCCACACATCCATAACTGACAGTGTTTCATCATCATTTAGCTTGTTCAAAATGTTCGTCTGACATAATGTTTTAAAAGTCGCAATTATACCCTGATCTAGAGGTTGTAATAATGATGTGGTATTGGGCAGCAGAAAAAAAAATTGCACATTTGGGTGT